>NC_090067.1:7827346-8067346 GCF_038355195.1 Osmerus mordax
GCATAAGAGCCCATGCAGTCATACGAGGGGAATACAAGTTCAGCTACATGGTAAATAAAGTGTCTGCGTCTCCGACCTAAATGATGAAACTCACAAAGACATACATCACACACATACACACACAAGCACACACACACGTAAGCATGCATACAGATACACATCCACACACACACGTAAGCACACATACAGATACACATACACACACAAGCACACACACACACAAGCACACAAGCACACACACACATGCACACTTAATGCTCTGTACGTGTGTGTGTGTGTGTGTGTGAAGGGAGGGGGGGGGTGCACACGCCAGCCTACGTGCATGTTTATGTATATGCTGTCACAGTATTCCTGTTAGCATGTTAGCTGCATCCTCCTCCTCAGCAGCGCTCTATGGATAGATTCCTGGGCACTGGTGAGTCATATGAGATGAGCGCGGCCATTTTACACGCGTTATCTGGGATCAGCTGCTCTTCAACTGCCTATCAATGAGCAATGGATTAGTACATCCGCCTGACTCCCATCTTCCTAAGGAGTCTCACTTTTTTTGCTTGGCAAAAGAAGAGAATTATTCTAAGACTATTTCGAATTTTAGAGGTGTTATCTTAAACGGGGTGAGGGCAAGGTTGGAGCTGGTGATTTAGAGGGGTTCCCTTCAGTTTGAGGAGGGTAGCAGGTCTCATTTGAATACCAAGAGCAGACTTTTTGAGTTCATGGATCTGTAGCAAGTCAGGAGAATGAGTAGAGAAATTACACCAAATTACTTTTACTGACTTTCTTTGAGGTGCAAAACCTTGAGAACAAGGACAGCAAGAGAGGGGACTTGATGAGTCTGAAGGCCAGTTTGAAATGATACTTGTCTGCATGAGGAAAAAGAAAGTTGCCATATGGGAGCAATGTGATGGTAAGATTCACATCTCAGCCATCCATAACCCCCTTTATAAGCCCTTTATAAGTCATGTATATGCCTTTGGTGCGTGTCCACTACAGCGACGCGAATCACTTGCCTTCCCACAGTGCACCACGCTCGGGGGCGTGTCAGACAGATGAATGCAGAGTTGTAGTTCAATAAAGTCACTGTTGAAGTTCGTATAACGTCATGGCAAAGTATGCAAATTTGGGTTTACGTACTCGCAATATCGATCAAAATACAAGTTTTACACACTTAAGCAAAAATCCGATACGCTGGCTAGATGTAGCATGATGTTATGTTAGTGTGTTAGTGTGTGTTAGTGTGTTAGGATGTTTAGTTCAGGCTTTTTTTTGCTGTATTTTAATCAGAGTAAATGATTAAATGTTACAGTACGCAATTGAGCGCGAACGCCACTAATAGTGTCCAACGCAGTCTCACAATATCGTTGAAACAAATTTTACACAAATGATGCAAGAAATCCAATATAGCTAGCTAGCTTATATGTAGCATGATATTTTTTGGGGTATTTTCTTCAGGGTGAAATGATGAAAATGTTACAGTATGTCACCGGGCGCTCAGGGTAACCAGTTGTGTACTGTACCGCCGACGGGGCTAGCTAGCTAGCAGTTACGTTTTGTTCCGAGACGAGAATTTTAAAGTACAAAAAACCCACCAGGAGCACCAACAACATCGGCGACCCTGCGCCATGCCTTATTTTTTTGTTAACATATCTGTACGAATACAGAGACGTATCAAACAGGAATGGGTATGAAGCCACACAGACAATTAGTTTGTCCTCCATCTTGAAACTGTGAAAACTAGAAATATTTACCATGACCGACGGTTGCTACGTTCAAGAAACACAACAAGCCGATTGGCCATCGCTCGCGAAAGTCGCTCCTCATTTACATAAAGTTGAGAAAATCTCAACTCGACTCGCTTGGATCGCGTTGCGTCGCTACCCACAATGCACCAGGCAAGCGAATCGCCCGGCTACATTGAAAGTGAATGGAAAGCATCGCGTCGCTCGCATCGCGTCGCTGTAGTGGACACGCACCGTTATTCATGATCTCACCAAGGAAAGCGGATGGCGACACCGTGCCATTGCTTCGTGCGACCATGACGCTAATGCCGGTCTCCACGAAGGGCACTGAGAACTCTACGACTGACGAGCGCTCCTCGTTGATGGTAAGGGAGCCGATTGCCATGTCAGCTCGGCTGGACACCACCTGGTGGACGGGAGGGGAACTGCAGTTAGGGACAGAGAGACACAGGGCGCCGTTTGATGTTCACAGCCAAGCAGGCAGCACAGGCGAGCAAGCAGGAAAGGCTGTCAGGGAGAAAGGCAAGCAGGCAAGCAAGCAGGCTGGGCAGTTACACTACAGCTGTCTCACATCGACAGGGAGAAAATGGAAGTAGATTGTGGAAGAGATTGAGGAGGCTGGGGCTTGGGTTGACTGTGAAATGGATGGGGAGTTGGGGTTTGGAAACTTCCCTCCCTCCCCCCCCCCCCTTAGGCTGTATTAACTATCATGTTACTACATAGCAATACCGATAGGAAGTACATCATAGGTACATAGATGACATTGCTATGTAATTACATTTGAGAGCCGTAATGACTGTAATAATAAATACTGCTAAACCGTAACAAAGTGTAACTTTTTTTTACACTGTTGTTAATATAAGAATTGGTATGTAGTTATATAGTTAATGTAACTTGGATGTAAAATGCTGCTGAAAAAAAGAAAGAAAGGAGAAAAAGGAGGAGATGAATGAGAACAGATGAGACGCTGACCTCCCCGACCATGCCGTTCCACTCCCCATCAATGTTCTTCCCGTGTCTGCCATTGGTCACCAGATAGAGGTCATAGCTGAAGCTCACGATTTTGGCCAATCGCTTGAGGACGTCAATGCAAAATCCTTTGCAGCAATTCTTCATAGGGGAAATACCCTCTGCTTACCGCACTGATGAGAGAGACCAGAGGGTAAGAGAGGGGAGGAGGGAGAGATGAGGAATGAGTAAGGGAGAGAGAGGGAGCAAGGAGTGAAGAAGAGGGAGGAGAGAGAGAAGGAGGGAGAGAGACAAGGGAAGGGAGGGAGGGTGGATGGTAAGGATGGAGAAAAAGAGAGAGATAAGAGGGTGAAAAGGAGGGAGAGAAGGAAATGGAAGGAGGGAGGGAGGGAGGTGGAGACAGGAGGCAGAGGAGGAAGAGAAACAGAGGGGACACAGATGGGTAAGAAGTGAATGAATTATTAGAGAGCTGTGTATGTGTGGATCAATACTGGAGTAGTCTGCAGGCTCAGTTTGAGAAGAGAGGAGCAGGACGTCAGGACGAACAGCCATGGAAAAACACTGCATTCAATGAATTCATATTTAGAGGCAACTTCTCTATTTCTCCAGTTGTCTGAAGAACACACGGGGGAGGGGAGAACCAACTGGAAATGATGGTACTGAGTTTTAGTACTTGTACAGTGGCTGCCTAACAAAAAGGCCTTTTCACACCAGACTTGGGGCAGATTAAAACTAAATCACAGAAATGCCAGCGCTAAAAGTACTGCCAGCCACTGGCGGAGTTTGGGAAATAAATGTCAATTTGTTTGCTTTAAACTAAATAGTAATATGACCTAATATGTTGCGTTTCAATTCATTCTCAAAATGTATCACCTCAAGTTGTTTCTACTGGCTCCATATAAGAGATTGACCGTATTTTCCAGCAGGGTTTGACCCAGGGCTATCTTACACATATCTTACACATAAAGCCCAAATACTTCTACACTTAAAAGGGCCAGTTTTTGTTTTACTGGGTGAAGACGCCAAATTGCCTCTGACTCAGTGGCGATAACCTCTTACACTGACAGGTAAGCCTTCTGACTGTTCACAGCAGTCTGATTAACAGGGGGCCGAGATCTTGGCTCAGCCAATAGAAATGGATGAAAGGGGGGGCATTATCGTGCATGTCCAGACCTGGGCCAGCAGACATTTTATCAGAGACAAGACAGAGACGGAGTCACGGTACAGAGACAGACAGAGAGAGAGAGAGAGAGAGAGAGAGAGAGAGAGAGAGAAGAGAGAGAGAGAGAGAGAGAGAGAGTGAAGAGAGAAAGGGATTGTGAAGAGAGAGAGAGAAGGAAGAGTGGAGAGTGAAAGAGTAAATAGAAATAGAAATAGAGAGAGACAGCGTAGAGAGAAAGAGACAGTGAAGAGAGACATAGAGAAAGAGAGAATCAAAAGAAATAGAGAGAGAGAGAGAGAGACAGATGGAGAGAACCTCAGGAGGAGAAACAGGACACACGAGGCACACACTGACACTGAGCGAGAGTCACAAAGGAGGACAGAAAAGAAGGACAGCATATAAAGAAAACAAACAAAAGAAAAGTGGAAAAGTGTGATGTCACGTAACAACATGTTAAAACATTTATGCAGCGGGTTTCCGTCCAGTATCACCAGAGCATTGGTCATAGGTCATGTCTTTACCTGGTGTTGAGGGGCAGGCGACAGGGAACAGAGTCGCGAATGCAGGAGCCGGTGCCGGGGTCGGCGGGCTCCACGATGACGAAGGGTCGCTCCTCCAGGGTGACCACGTGGAGGTGCTGGGCCGTCATCCAGCGGCTTGAGGAAGGCACCGTAGCGAGAGGTGGGGGTGTAGCCGCCACCTCATCACGCCGTTCTCCCACCAAGCCACCTGGCCGACGAAGAGAGGTGGGGATGGGGAGAAGGGGGGGGGACAGAGAGGGAGAGAGAGAGAGAGAGTGAAAGAGAAAGAGGCACTTAGAAAGCAAATGGAGTGTAAAATATAGGAAAACAGCACAACCAGCGGGAAGTGGGTCTTAGTCAAGCTGCTGGCTGTGGATATGCAGATGTCTGTTCAATTGGTGCTGAAGGGATGAGCAGCGTGGCGCTGGTCTGACACAGGTATGTTTTTTTCGTTCGAAAAGCTATCAACATCTCTTTTCAAAGGGAGGGGGTGGATCAGTATTAACAAGTGCCAACTTGGCAGTAAATGTTTCTGTTCTTGTACTTGAGTTTGTCCAAGCTGAGTTTAAAAACATGGGCCCAAGTCACATCAAAGAAAAAAAGAGTCCGGTTCAAGTGATTTTTTGATGTTCAATCATTTTTCAAGCACCGAACAGCCCAAATTGTCCTGACAAAATTGAAGCACTGAAGGAAAAGTACCCTTTAAAGTTACTCAAGTTCACTTGCCCTTTCATCAATGTGCAAGCACAATCATAAGAAATATGGATTATGAATCATTTACAGCATTCCACACCATTACAGCTGAATGATATTCAAATGTCACATGAAGAAATTTCATTTTCTTTCTTTAGTTTTTTTGTCATTGGGAGCTGGCGGTACAGGTATGTCTTAGGGACCCACAATATCTTGTCCTGTTCAGTCATAGAACAGAAGGAAAATCCTAGTGCAATGGGACCTTTCAACACTGCTGGCCCCCTCCCACCTGTCTGCCCCCAGGTCAAAAGATTCAGCAAATGTACTCCGCGGAGGGAGCAAATAGGGGGTGGGAAGATGACTGACAGTATTGAAGCAGTTAAAGAAGCCAGGGGGTTGTGAGGGACCGGATGAGGGGATGAACGAGGGAATGTAGGAAAGGACGACCAACGCGGGGGGGAACAAGTGTATCACATGGTGGCAGTGCCGGGTCAGGTCAGCCTTGGTTAGCCGGCTAGCTTGACATTTAATCCTGGGATTGTTGAGCGAACGTAAAGGGATTTTGTAACGTTTGAATAGCAAGCCTTGGGGCAACAATGTTGATAAACATACAGTGTTAAAAGGTCACTGGAAAGCCAGAGACTCCCAGTCAGGTTTAACTGAGGCAGAATTGAATCCACAGACTAGTAGAGACAGAGCTGAGCGTAGCAGCGTAGCAGTGTAGCAGGGTAGCAGCGTAGCAGCGTAGCAGCGTAGCAGCGTAGCAGCGTAGCAGCGTAGCAGCGTAGCGTCTCCAGAGAGGGAAGGGCGATCTGACTCTTCAGTTAGCAGAAGCTAACAAGGCTGACAAAGGTGGAAGGAGAGGTAAATGGGCACAACCGATGGGCCATGATACCACGGGGCACAGCGTGTTTGTCTGAGTGTGAGTTTGTGAATGTTTGTGTATGTCGACTTGTGTGTGAGCACTGGTGTGTGTGGAAAGCTAAGTTAGCATGTTTGCCAGCGTGTGAAATGATGGTTAGCCTTCACTGACCTCCTCCCAGCCCCTCCCCTGGGAATAGGAGATTACTTCTAGTAGCGGATTGGCCAGGTAGCCATCACTGTTGAAAGAGTAGTCCCGTCCACCAATAGTTATGTTACTGAAGTATCTGTAAGACAAGGAAAAGACAGGAGAGTTCAAATGGACGATGCGAACACACATTAAATTCTACATTTTCTCTAGACCGTACTCTAAATATTTTAGTGGTCTGGGAAAAAAGGGTTCAGAGAAATTCCATGTTTTGAGTAAAAGATACAATATGTCAGAATTAATTACAGTTTTTCTCGATTGCTAACACACAAAAATGGTATGTGTAAGCCATCCCCACAAAACCATTTTGCTAAATCCCAGCAGAAAGACCATGTACCCCAATCTTTACACACAATTGATCCTTGTTGACACATTTCTCAGGTTCATTCATACTTCTTTGCAAAAGTCTAAACACACCTCTTACTTTAAGACACAATTATCACCATTATGTCATTCAGAAAACACTGCCATTTGATAAGTAAACCAAAACAGCGCAATTCAAACACCCTTACCAACCAATTATCCATGTGTAAGCACTAACAAGCAAATATACTCAACAAGCAATCAGGGGTTTGGAATGAATACAAAGGTAAGCTCATCTGTACTTTGAAATCATGGATGAAAATATCAGATGAAAAGGAAGAATTGTCCAAATGAGAGGAGGTGGACAAGGGAGAGGAAGAGGCAGAGGAAGAGAAGAAGAACAATCTCAAATGAGATCCATGCCACACTATGACAGAAATCTCTATGATGATTTGTTTATTTCCTTGTTTTCTTAGCCTTTGTTCCCCAAATTACAATTTACAGCAATACATTTGTGTTGTTGACTAACAGTACTACTATTTGTATACTGTGACTACTACAGTAACAAGAGCTCAAAATGCAATTGCTGTATAATAGAAAATAAACAGCCTGTAAGAAGGACAATTGCAGTAATTGTGAGTTTTATGATTTACATCATGTCAAACTCATGAGGTGGAACATATCTAAAATTCAGGGACACGTTATAGTCAATGGTTCTTGAAAACCTTTTTATAATAGTGTTTTCAATTCCTCCAGCAGTGTCTAAAGGGTATTCAGAAGGTTGAATTTATTTGAGGGCTTTGTGTGTATTTTGAATGCAAAGTTAGGTTTATACGACAGATAATATGGTTTTGACTACAGTGTTTGATTTTGGGTCAAAAGTCAAGGGTTTGGCCAAAACAGTGTAAGTATGAAGATGTGTGTTTAGAGTTTGGAGAAAACACAATACACATTCAAGAAATGTGTCTTAGCAATTGAGAAAAACTGTAACCATCCTCAAGGTCCATTTCTGAAAAGGAGTATGGGCCCTGCAGACTTGAGATCTTTTATATCTCAATCTGCATGAAAAACAAAGGCAGTGTAGGAGGAAGGGAGAGACAGAGAGGTGGATAGATGAAGAGAGAACAAATGAGAGAGAAGGAGACGGATAAGAAGCGGAAGAACAGCAGCACTCAAAACTTGCGATCTTCCGCTGTGTTCCTTATGTGTGAATCACGCTGAGTAAAGGATGCAAAGACAGATGCGAGACAAATCAGGGGAATCATTAATCTTCAGAGCTGAGCTCTGTGTGTGTGTGTGTGTGTGTGTGTTTGAGTATGTGTATGTGCGTGTGGGGGTGCATGTGAGCATCCCCGTAGGTGCTGCGGGAGAAAAACACAAGTTTCGCAAGGAGGAAAAGTTCCTGCTTAGCTTATCACTGGGAGGAATGGGAGGAGTCGCTGCCTAAAGACTTGCAAAGACTGCAGCATGCAGACCGAGATAGAGAGAAATAAAGAGGGAGGGAAAGAGAGAGATAAAGTAGGAGGGAAAGAGAGAGATAAGGAGGAAAGGAAAGAGAAAAGGTGAGTCAGAGGGAGAGAGATAATCTTTTCTTTATCTCTGGCTGGAAATTGTAGGGAAAGACTGAGAATCATTTCAGAATAAATTTTTTCAACAAAATAAAAAAAATCCAACACATCATTGACTGAAATCTATCCATAATTTATGAGATAAATATAGAAACGTTCTTATCTTATTACATAGGGTTATTTTAATACGTTTTTGCATGAGTCTGCTGTTGCTTTGGATGTGTCAAAGTCGTTTATTTTATTTATAGAAACAAAACCTTTTAACATAGATAGAAAAATAGAGAATTGGAAAAGTCAGACAAAGAGAGAGAGACAAAGAGTCACTGTCAGAGAGAGACAGAGATAGAGAGAGAGATAGAGAGAGAGAGAGAGAGAGAGAGAGAGAGAGAGAGATAGAGAGAGAGAGGAGAGAGAGAGAGAGAGAGAGAGAGAGAGAGAGAGAGAGAGAGAGAGAGAGAGAGAGAGAGAGAGAGAGATAGAAAGAGAGAGTTTCCTGTTCAGATGTACAGTATAATCAGTGGTAAAGATCACCCTAGCTGATCACCCTAGCTGTTTGACCAGCATCAGTGATACTCAACTGTTTGTGGCTGAGGCAGGGAGATGCTTCACACTGTCACCATGACAACACTGCACCTAAAAACACCATTCACACACACACACATAATGGAGCACTGAGCAGAGAGACCGTCAGAATGCTTTACACTGAGTGATGCCTTCCCTGAGCCTTCTGTCTCTGTGAGCTTCCCTCGCCTTCCATTAAAATCAGAACATGTTCCTTCATGTTTTTCATGATGCAGCAGTAGTTGATTAAAGATGCCCCTTGGCTCCTTTTCAATTTTCAATTCCTTTTTTTTCCCCGCAATTATTTGAACTGTGCTGTCCCATAAAAAACCCACAAGACAAACCAAGATGTTCATCTCCGTCTCTCCTCACACCTATAATCTTAATCTCAGGCGCTACAACCGAATTAGCATGCATTTTTGGCGGATTTTCCTATTGAGTCGTTCATTCTGCTTCCAGTACATGAGACTCTCAGTGGGGTCTAATGGTTTCTCTGTCATGCGGGCCTGTGTGCAGGGCTACGTAAATACATGCATTTAAGTGAGTCATGAAGGCTAACTATTACCACACACATAACCACACACAATCACCCTCACTCACAGGCACACATGATTCGTCACCCCACCCCTTCTAAAGGGAATTAGACGGTGAACAGGGAGCTCCAACCAAAGCTAAGATATGAAAAACGAAAGAGGGAGAGAGCGAGAGAAGACAGGGAGAGAGAGAGGAAAAAGAGAAGATAAATGTCCTCTGTTAAGTTTAACACTCCAAAATTATTCATCCACCGTTTCCAGTGCCTTTCTTACAAGATGAGAAACTTGAGGATGGTGTGTGTGTGTGTGCGAGTTAGCATTTATTTCAACTCTGTGACGCTACTGATCTCCCCCCTCTGGGTTGTCGCGTTGCCATGGCGACACACAGTCGTTGACATTACGTGTTGCTCAATGTCTTACATCGTTATGTGAACAAACATCCAGAAGCCACCGAATATTTGAATATAGATTGAGCCCTTGTACCGAACATACAAGACATTAAGACAAACATAGGAGAGAGAGACAAGAAAGAAAGAAAGAAAGAAAGAAAGAAAGAAAAACTGAAGAAGCCTTTTACAGAAAGGAACCACAGTAGGAACAACAGTTTGACGTGTGTGTGAGTGTATATGCACGCCTGTATGTGTGTGCACTTATTTGAGTGTCTATTTCAATATCAGACAAAATTCAGAGGTTTTTTAATGCTCTTTAAAGTTGAATTTGCATTCTGATAAGCATGAGTGACAGCACTACCCCCCCCTCCCCTCTCCCCTCCGCCCCTCATCCTTCCTCCCCCCACAAGCAAACATACCCACTAATGCCGCCCCACTTCCCCCCTTCCTGGCCCACCTTACCCCGGGGCTATGCTGTCTTTAACATTGACGGGACAGGGCATGGGCTGGGGGGAGGAGGAGGGCGGAGGCGGGGGGGTAGAAAGGTTTGGAGTGTCACCCAGCTGACGGAATCCTCACAGTGATGACTGGGAGTTAGACAGCCCTGCCTGTGGAGGAACACTGACGACTGACGACTCTCCTGTCTACTATCCCTCCCTCCCTCTCTCTCCTTCTCATGCTTACTCACTCTCTCTCTCTCTCTGCCTCACATTTCTCCCTGTTTTTCCATCATTCTCACTTTCTCTCTCTCTCCCTCTCCCTCTCCGTCTCTCTTTCACTCTGCTTATAATTCCTCTCTCCCTCACTCTGCATTACGGCACCATATCCAATTATCCAATTTACATGCAAAATGATTCCGCCTCCGTCTCCTTTTAGGATCGGTCGAAGGAGTCGAGACAAGGAGAGAGAAAGAGAGAGAGATGTGAACTCACAATGGAACACAAATGTGTGCGGATGGAGAGGTGGAGGGAGGCAGAGAAGGAGATGGGAAAGAAGAAGATGAGATTGAGGATGAGATTGAACCGGGGAATAAAAGAAAACAATACATAAACAGCAGGTAGAGAGATAGAGAGAAGAGATAGGAAGGACAGAAACTAGGTGCAGGGGTGATACCAAAGACTGTGGGACACGGGCCAAAGGACAATTTCTAGATAAATAGTCGAGAGCGGCAGAGGGATACATAATGACTTTGCCCGGCCCGAAAAATAACACATTAACATTAGAGCAGCCCATCATCATAGCTGCACAGGCACTAACAAAGACCAACAGTAGGTGGCAATAAATTGGTAGCATTTAACTCGGCCTTCCCTGGTTATTGTGGAAGTCAGCCGGCATCATCAAATCTCCTTTCAATTTAGCATGCTAGTCAATAAATGAGCTGTGTTGGCAGGGACAGGAGTCATGTATCTTTTACTTGACGTGCTCAGCGGGGTTCATGCATCTTTCAGAGGAGACTGGAAGAGACAGGGGGGTACTTTGAGAAGACACGTAGGAGCCCAGGCTGACAGGGAACAAGAAGAAACGAGAGAACAAGGGAGGGAGCAGGAGGGGTGTAGGGAGTCAGGGAGAGAGAGAGAGACAGAGACAGAGAGATGAGAGATGAGAGAAAGGGGCAGATGAGAGACTGTGCAATTGAGAGAGAAAAAGAGACGAAAGAGAGCACGATTAAGATTGAGAGAAAAAGACAGAGAGGGAAGAAAAAGACAACTCTTGCTACTGCAAACCTAACGCGGAGAGGAAGAAGACAATGAAGTAGTGACTGTCATAGCTTTAAGAGACCATCCACTGACGAACAGGAGGGAAGAAAGAATGAGAGGAAAAAGAGAGAGGGAGAGGTAAGAGTTTGGCACTAGGCAGATGGAGGAAGAGAGAGAGACAGAGGGAGCGAGAGGAGGCAGGCAGTGACACTCCTCCGCCACAGCTGAGCAGTTCTCCCTGGAGAGACAAGAGCCAGCACTCTCTCTCCCTCTCTCTCTCCCTCTTTCTCTCTCTAAGCTCTCTCTCCCTCTCCCTCGATCTACCTTGCTCTCTGCCACCACTTTCTATCTCTCTCCACCTCCCTTTCCCCATTCTCTCGCTCCCTCTCTCCCTCCGTCTCACCTGATCCTGTCTGGCACTCTCTGCGTCTGGTTGCCGTCTGTCTGGCAGTTCCCCGCGTAGTGTGGCCCTCTGGACGCACCGTAGTCCTTCCTCAGAGCCATGGCCCCGTGGGTCAGAACTGACACCCCCTTAGCTATCCTCCGGGGCGGCTCGTCCCTCCAGCCCTGCGGCCGGATGGAAAACAGGGCCTTGGGCAAGCCCTCAAGGCTCAGGCCGGACAGCGCAGGCCCCACAGCGAACCACATGTGTGAGGGCCCAGCCTGGCCCGCGGCCCAGGCTGCTTTGAAGATCAACTCAGCCTCCTCCTGAGAGCAGTACAGCAGGCGCACCTGCGGAGGGAGGGAGGGAGGGGAGGGGAGGGGAGGGGAGGGGAGGGGAGGGAGGGAGGGAGGGAGGGAGGGAGGGAGGGAGGGAGGGAGGGAGGGAGGGAGGGAGGGAGGGAGGGAGGGAGGGAGGGAGGGAGGGAGGGAGGGAGGGAGGGAGGGAGGGAGGGAGGGAGGGAGGGAGGGAGGGAGGGGAGGGGAGGGGCAGAAGACAGGACAGGAGGGATAGGTTAAGGGGTAGAAAACAAGAAAAAGGAGTCGATGGAGCAGTTCGATCCAAAAGCCTAAAGTTTGTTAGACGAATCACGGGCGATTTGTTAAGCTGGAGACAGAGGTGGGTGGAGGGGAATGAAAAGGGGTGGAGGGGTGTGTGGGAAGTTGGAGGGGAGGACAGGAGGGTTAGTTCAACCAAAAGTCATAAGGTTCCTTGGATAGATGAGAGACAGGGCTGAGCGTTGGGAGTTGTGTAGCAGTCTCTAAAGGAGGCATTCAAACCCACATTCAGAGATACAGCGAGAGGTGACGGCTATCTTACTCAGAACCAGAACGGAGTGGCATCTGGCGTGTAGATCCTTCTAGAAGCACATCATGAGGGGTGGAGGCAGAATGACGCCAGTCCCTCCTACTCCTCCGGGACAAGCGCCCACAGACAACGTTTGACGAAAGGAATATAACTGCCTCTGTCTACACCACAGATGGTCAGGGGTATATCCCACCCCCTCTGAGGCTAGACGGACATCTCTTCCTGCTTCTTTTTGAAATATATCTTTTTTAGGGCTCTTCTGCGTTTACAGTGAAGTGAGACAAGAAATGGAAGGGAGAGAGGGGGAGAACAGGTCGGAAATGACCTGGGCTGGATTCAAACCCAGGCCCATGCAGTAAGCCTCAGCCTACATGATACACACACTTAACCGGTGAGCCACCGTGCGCCCCTCTTGACGCTTCTTTAAGTAAGGTAAAAAAATGTCATCTGTATTTTGGGAGCCTACCATTATCCTGGTCTGCTAATGGAAAACTGCCAGTCAGACAGTGTATTGAATTTTTAGGCTTGTCTCTTATACTCATATCTACACAGCCTTTGAAAACATCTTAATGTAATCACATCCATTTATCCATGCCAAGGCAACCCCAATCATAGTGTCATTTTATGTCATTACACAACCCATTCCATAATAGTCTTTTGGGGTCCTTTCTTCTCTCTTTTATTCATCTGTTATCACTCTATCGTTAAGAGGTCACTGGAAGTACAGATCAAGTAGAATAAAAGTGAGAAGAATAAATTAAGAGGTGTGAAAGGCATTGTTGGTGGGGGTAAGGTGAGAAAGGTAAGGCATGGTTCTGTGCTCGTTTCACCATCCCAATGTTGAGCTTTGGCATTATACTCTGGATGGGTCACCTTAACAGATATCCATTGAGGCTTGAGTGTGAACTCATGTGGGATATCGTTCAGCAAATGAGTTTTTTCACCCAAGTGCCTCTGGTTCATTTCTAATTGCTCCCACCTCACATATAAAAATGTCTGAGTCATCTACTTCACACGCGTTATGTGGCTCTACTGGGCATTTTGAAGATTCTGAAGGGTCTGAAGGTGAGTTTGAACAGCATGCTGGGATGCATGAACAGCATGCAGGGATGCATGAACAGCATGCAGAGCGTGATATGTAGAGAAGTGGAGGGGGTAGCAGGGGGGTGAAGGGTCACAAGTGAGAAGGCGACAGGGGGGGATTTAGGTGACTGTAGCCCCCGCCCCTCCCGTCCCATCCCCCATGCCCCTCCCACCCCCACGTCCCTCCCCCCCTGCCCTGCTAACCTGAGCCTCATTGTCCTTCAGCAAGCGGCGGTTCGAGTCGAGCCCAGCGGGGTCGTCCGTCACGTTGAGCATCACAACGCCCTTCTTCTCCCAACCAATGAACGAGCCGTCCGTCATGCCCTCCACCATAGATAGGAATTCCTCATAGCCGTGGTGACGGGTGGTTACCACGGCGAAAGAGGTCCAGTCGTACTCTTCCAGAACCTCAAAGATGACCTCCAGTTGCAGGGCTGTGGAGCAGCTGAACTGGAGATAGATGGAGCCAGTCTCCTGGAAGAGAACAGTGATACAGATGTCTTTATTTATACCACCATTCTATCCAACCATCCACCCATACATTTGTCCATCCATCCATTCATTTATCCATTCATTCATCCATCCATCCAACTGTGGAGCAGGTGAAATAAAATACACCCTTCTAATTTAGAAGGGTGTATCTTGACCTTCCCCTCTCCTTCCATTCATCCTTTTATTCACCGAACAAAGAAACAGAGGAGGCCTCCTGTAGATGAAGGTCAAGTATGCTTTGTCGGTATAAATGAAGCTTACAGACCGATGGATTTAAATCAACACAAACACACAGTAAGACTAAACAAGCGCCTGCTGCTCATTCAAAAGTTTGGACTAAAAGCTTCAGAGGCTTCATACACAGCAGTTTCCCCCGACAGAAACGATTCAATCAAAGAACACATAAAGTACAGTAGCGTGTTTCGATTTTATTTAACTCCGTAAAGATTATGAGGGGAAGCGTCAACACAAAGGTAAGGTCTATAGAATCCTTATACATTTTTCTAGGTGCCTATAGTCCACCTATGGTTTGAAGTGGCGCAAACTGTGCTGTTATTTGTAGGAGAACAGCAGGCGTATCAATTATCATCAGGGCCAGGCCAGAGGAGATGAGGAGGAGGCAATCACACCAGCAGGTTCTCAATAGGATATTTGCACTAAAATAGGTCAAGAATCAAACATAGCTCTTGAAACTGACTTTAGAAAGGAGATGAGAGGATAGGAGAGAAGACAGAAGAGGAGAAAAGAGAAGAGGAGAGGAGAGGAGAGAAGAGGAGAGAAGAGGAGAGAAGAGGAGAGAAAGGGCAAGTGTAGAGGAAGGGCAAGAGTGTAGAGCAGAGGAGAGGAGATGACAGGATAGGATGGGATAGGATAGGACAGGATAGGTTAGGAGAGGAGGTTGGAGAGAAGGATGAGCATGCACATTGTCCATCTGAACACGATAAAAATACACAGATTTGTTCCTTATATGCTACCCCTGATTTTGAGGAAACCAGTGCAGCATCCTCTTAGTAATCAGTGACATTATCGGATCTGTTAAGTAGCTGGGAACAACAGCAAGCACCAGCAGCAGAATGCTTTCTCTCTTTTCTGTGCTACTCAATAGACACAGGCAGAAACCAGATACATCTGTGTAGATCCAATCGAATTAAGTCTGTAGTTAGACTAAATAACCACAAACTTACTATAGCATCCACTCAACTTCACATAGTCTAACAGAACAAGCTGACAAAGCGTTTTATTCCACTGAAATGCAACCTCAATTCTCTCTTCCCTTGGACTTTCAATGATATATAAAAGAAAAAAGAAAAAGCTGCCAAACAGAGATTTTGATTGGACACTGACTTTGGGGACCGACATCAGGGAGAAATATAGTGATATGTTTGCAGAGAACTGGAACAAGGCCCTGGTCCAAGCCCAGTCAGAATATCTGTAATTCCAAGGAAGCCTGCAAAAAAACATCTCATACAGGCCAGCCTACAAGGTCTAAAACTAGTCTGTAAGGCCTAAAACCAGACTAAAAAACATCAAATCTGACTATAAACCTCTTGCTTGTTCATTGCTAACCATACCTGTTGTTCTCTGCCCAGGCCAGCCCCGCCTCCCACGGCCACCACAGGCACCCCTGTCTGGGCCGACACAAACTCCAGCATGGGGGCCAGCGGGGCCCTGTTGGGTGGTGGGGGCTTCTCCTCCTCAAACACCAGCCCCTGGAGGGGCGTGGTGGCCAGCAGCTCGCACAGCTGCAGGAGGAGGCTGCCAGGGCTGCTCTCGTTCACCGTCAGCCAGATCACATTAGCCATGCCAGACGGCGTCATCACCGAATCGCCGACCAGCGCGGCCAGCGTCGTCGACGACAGCGGGGCCGTGGACGACTGCGTCGCCGCCGATCCCCCCGGCGACGTCGCCGATGGCGACGAAGCCCCCCTCCCCGGTGGAGAGGGCCCCCCTTGCCCACCGTTGGCTCCGGCCCCCAGTCCCCCGCCGCCAACCGTCTCCGGGAGCAGGGAGAAGCCCGAGTGGACCACGGCGATGTTGAAGCCGCCAGAGGCGCCCGAGTCCCTCTCTCTCTCCCGGGGGCGGTGCAGGAGGGGAGGGGAGGAACGGGCTGGCCCCGTGCAGGCCAGCACAGCCAATAGGAGGGAGAGGGCGGGCTTGGCCGCCATGGGAGTCTGGGATTGGTGGACGGAGGAGGAGAAGGAGGAAGCGACGGCAGCTGAAGGCAGTTCGCACGCGAAGACCTCCTGCAGAGAAGAAGAGAAAGCAGGAAGTAGGAAGAAAGGCAGGAGGTAGAGACCACGAGAAAAACTAATCGAAAAGTAAAACTACACAAAATGTCTACCACTAAAGGGGAGGAAATTAGATAGGAAGCATGCAAAGTCCAACACAACACAACACCCACCCCCCCTCGCAACTTCACAATAGTCAATCCAACATTCAGTAAACAAGGCTAAACTAGCAGAGAGAGACAGGAGAGAGAGGTGGCGGATGAAAAAAATGGAGGGAGAGCGACAGGAGAGAGGCGGAGGAATACGCATAGATCCGAGTGTAGCCGCAGTAGCAAGGGATACTATTGAAAAACAATAAAGAGAGGGAGAATGAGAGAGAGAGAGAGAGAGAGAGAGAGAGAGAGGGAGAAAGAGAGAGAGGAGGGGAGGGGGGAGTAAGTAATAATAGAAGAAGGGTCGCCATCAGCACAGCCTCATCTATAAAGGCCAGGTTTGCAAAACAAGTGAGGCGGGATGGAGAGAAGCAAGGAGAGAGAGAGAGAGAGAGAGAGAGAGAGAGAGAGAGAGAGGGGGAGAGGGAGAGAGAGAGGGAGAGAGAGGGGGAGGGAGAGAGAGAGGGAGAGAGAGGGAGAGAGAGAGGGAGAGGGGGAGGGAGAGAGGGAGAGGGAGAGGGGGAGGGATAGGGGGAGAGGGGGAGAGGGGGGAGAGGGGGAGGGAGAGGGAAAGTGAGACGCAGTGCCAGAGAGATTGCGCTAGACGGGGGGTAGATGAAACAGGAACAAGAGGCGGGAAGGAGGAGAGAGGGGGAGGAGGAGAGAGGGGAAGGAGGGGAGGAGGGGAGAGGGGGAGGAGGGCACTATGACACACAACACCTACAATATGATCAATCAACATCAATTAAGGTCAGGGTAACAGTAGAGCCACGTACAGTGCACTACTGAGAGAACATAAGCTCAAGGCTCAGGGAGTAAGCAGGAGGGCTCACCCCTTGAACCTTCCCCACAACCCCCCTCCCAATGCCACAGTATCCCTCCATCTCCCCCCTTCCCTCCCTCTCATCTCTCCTTCTCGGCACCCCGCTCTCACCGATCCCCCAACACCCTCGTCAGCCACCTCCCCCTTCTCCCCCCCCCCCGCCCCCTTCCCCTCTTCACCTCCCCCTCCCATATCTCCCCCTCCCTCATCTCCCCCCTCCCTGTCTCCCTCACCCCCACCTCCTGAGGGACATCAGAATTCATTACGCTGGCAGCTGATTCATGGTGCAGTTCCCCACCGTTGGAGAGGCACAGAAGCCTCGCCATAAATCTCTGCCTGGGCCGTAACGCAGCGCTGTACTGTATGTCTAAATGGCACAAACTAAATCACAATATACACACAATGGGAAGCCAAGGTGGTGGAGGAAGTTTAGGGGTCTATATGTACAGTTGGCGTGAGCATATGCCTATTTTGTTACCTAATGCACAACTCCTTTGTGCGTGTGTGTTTGTGTGCGAGTGCATGTGTGCGTGCGTGTGTGCGAGTGTGTGTGTGCCTTGGGTGTGGATGTGGTGTCCGTGTTGTCAGGACAGACTCTGGGATTTCAGGCTGATACAGGAATGAGAGGCGATGTAAAGCTTGCAACAGTCAATGAATCATTTTGAAGTCACTTAGTGTGCCAAGCAAACCCTCCCACTCCACCCCACTCCACCCACACATCCACACACTCCTCCATTCACTCTCTTTAATTAACCCACACCCTCCCTAAGGCATGCTCTCAGAAAACACACAAGCTTCAAAACCAACATACATTATGTACAAAGAAGTTCAGACGCACACACACTAACAGCACAGCTTGTTCGTTAGTTATTCACACGCACAAACACACGCACACAAAAACCACACATTGTTCCCCCACACACACACACGCACAGAGACTAAAACAGACAAACATACAATCCATAGCTGTCACTACGTCACGTATTGGCCGGCTCTTTCCAAACGTCAGTTGTTACAGTAATGTCATTGGTTTCTACCAAGAGGCTCACTGCCCTGCTGCCGTACTCCCTCCCTCTCAACCCGGCTCTCCATTCACATCCCTCCATTCCTCCTTTCTGCAACCGCGGACTCATCTGAGGGAATAAATTAGGAAAGTGGGGGATTAAGCTGATGAAAGAACCCTCCCTTTTGGAAGTGAAAAGAGGGGAGTGAGAAAGAGGGGAGGCGATGAAGGAGACAAAGCTGTAGGCATTGTACAAAATGTTGACTTGAGGAAGATTTTGACGTACAGAGAGAATAGCTAAGAAATGCCCGGGAGTCTTATTTACTACAGACAGACAGAACGACAGACATACAGAAAGACAGATAGCAAAATGTGAGAGAGAAGGAGTGAGAGCCCACTGGACAGAGAAGAGAGGAGAAGAAGAAAGCGGGAGTGAAGTCTCCCATGCAGACGGGGCCGACCCCAGCAGCTTGAATGAGTGAGAAATGCCTCGTCTGAAACCTGCTGCATTATGCAGTTCGATATTACTGGCCTGGTGGAGCCGATGGGCACTGCCTGAAATGAATCCAACCCAGGACCCATTTCTCACGTGAAGAAAAGACTCTTAAATTTGTCTGGCCCGATCCTAGCCCGAGGCTACCCAGCCAGCATTCATAAGCCTGGACTCAGACGCAGTCTTTAGCTCAGCAATGCTCGGCTTATAGAGTACTAGCGCCCTGCTCTGCACCTTTATCCACACCTGGCTATTATACTGGCTTATTATGGAGACTCCAGATCATTAAAAACACCTCAGCCCCCTGTCTGGGGTCGTAGTAGGAGAGGTATGGCTAGCGTGAAGCTAGATGAGGTAGCTGTGGTCTCTGCATTCTTTGCTGACGAGCTTATTCTAGCGCACAGGAGCTATGTGAATGTGGAGGTTGATCTTATGGTGGTTATTACATATCACAATGGCTTATGGAGGCTTAAATAGTTATTAACTGTAGCTTTGTATTGGATCTGAAAAGGACATTTAATCAGGGTCTCTATTTTTAGGGTGCCTCAAATGTTTTATTGCCTTGTCCCTGGTGTGGCTCGTCAGTGGATATCCTATTGAGTCTGATGGCTTTATCTCCAAACACACACACACACACAAACACGCACACACAAACATAAACACACAGTACACACACACACACACACACACACACACACTGGACAGGCGGACACACACATTCACACACACCCACCCCTCCTGGCATGCAGTGTAGTGTGCTGGCTGTGTGCTAAGTGGACCCAGTGGTACTATGTCAGTTGAGTGGTGTAGTGGTTGGGGAGCGTCTCTGGGACCAGATGGTTAGTGGTTGAGAACACAGGTCAGAGCTCTGCCCAGGCTCCCCAGAGGAAGGGCCTTCTCCCAGCTTCTATACAACACACAGCTGCATGAATGGATAATGGCCAGTTTTTCATGTTTGTGGTCTGTGTGTGTGTCTTTGTGTGTGTGTGTGTGTGTGTGTGTGTGTGTAATATGCAAGAGTGGGGTGCATGTGTGCCATACGCTGATGCAGCTGTATTGTCCACAACAGGTCGTGGTAATTCCTCTGTGTGCTGTATTAGCATATACATACAGTAACAGAGGAGCTCCTTGAACCCACCTCGCTACCCATTCATCTGGTGGCTGTCACAATCTGCTGTGTCTGTCAAAAGGGCTCACAGACGATATCTGGCTAAGGCCATGAATACGGCTGGCCTATCCCCAACCCCTCTCCCCACGCTTTTCTTTTCCCTCAGAAAGAACGCCTGGATGCAGCTTTTGTGTTGGATGAAATGGCTACATTTGCGAGTGCCATGTTCATCTCAAAGATGAAGAGCCGTGAAAGGATGGCGGCTGGTGTCTGCATAGCGACCGGAGGAGACGGAGCAGTGCATGGGAGACACGTGGTGATTATATCCAGTATTCTCTCTCTTTATGGTTGTCTGAGTGTTGGCAGACATGCTGCTCCCATCCAGAATGCCCTGGGGGGAGGGGGTTATGTCACCCCCCCCCCCCCCCCCCCCGCCTCGCAGAACCATTAAACAGCACAGTGATGGGCCCTGTCGTGTGAGCAGGACGAAATTTCAATCTTGTGACCCCAAGCATCAGGACACCCGCAATAATCTTAGAAAATGACTACCCCCCTCCCCTCTGCACACGCAGAAAACACATACACACCCCACATGCCCAAGACAAAATCATCACGACATACACACACATACACACACAGAGGCACATACACAACCAACACAGTATGATGAAATTCAATTTTGTCAAAGCAAACTACTTTTCACGGCACTCCATGACTCTACATCTGTCAGAAATTGAATTTTCACGCGAATAAAGATGTCTTCCTCCCACCACCCAGGTACAGATTTACACATAATTCAAAATATTTGACAGTAATACTGATGACTCATGCTATATAGCTAGCCATATTGGTAATGAATTTGTGATGAGTAAACATTCTAGGAGATTTATGGCATAAATGTTAAAGACTGTTATTGCAAGACATGCAGTATTACACATTAGATTAAGTTATTGGAGAACCTTTTCTGGTAATGAACCACAAACTGGTTTTCTTGCCCTCTGAGCAGCTGTGGGCAGGTGCATACAAGAGAGGTGCACAATGTCACCTTCTGTCTCAGCTTGCACATTATTAGCCCATTATTTTTTCCAGAATAATTTGGTTCGTATTTTCTTCTCTCCCATTCTCTGTTCTGCCTGTGATGCTGAGTAAAAGTCCTACTGTATGGTCTGAACGGTCGAAATGTACCAGAACACAAACAAAAACTGTTAAACCCAGGACAGTGGAAGAAATTGGATTTCTTTAATGCTTCAGTAGATCAGCTATTCCCTTATTATCGGTCCATCCTGTTGTATTATTCATTCATATATAGGCCTATGTGTTCCCACTGTATCCTATATTGTGTTTGGATGACAGGATCACAGGTCTACTGTGTGGTATCCACCGGAATGTATAAACACCTGTTGGCTGTATTTCATCTTGTTTTTCCCTTTCTACCATCAAATCTGTCCTCTGACCTTCATGCATCAGAGAGACTTTGCTAGTACTACTGTGTGTCTGAACTGGTAATTTTTATACTGAGGTGTTTGCTAATCTCTCTCTCTCTCTCCAATCAGTTGGTTGCTTATAAACCCAGAACCTAAACTAATGGTCACCCCGTTTTAGTAGAAACAGACAGAACTTTATTTCACAACAGTCTGCAGAAGACCGGACCATTTAAGCAACATTAACTGTAACCAAATAAGGTTTTATAGTATTCCCCTACACTCTGAATATCATCTGTAAACGACTTAAATGTAAACAACCTTGGAATATTTGCCAGGACGAGACACGATTATTCAATTTGTGAGCAATTTTTTTTATTTCAATAGCAGCCTCTGGATAGAAGAAAGCAGACAACAACATCACCATTTCCTTCATCCAGCTTCAGTTCTCTACTGATTTTGCGTTGAAAATACAGAATTATGCATTCCAATGGACTACATTACGCCACACATTGCCTGTTGCATAAAAGTAATTTGTCTGTGGAAATTGTAGGGGGAATAAACCATGCCCCATAGCACTCTGCATACAAAAGAGAAATACAGTGGGTTCTATTTACAGTATATAAATAATTTTGACTCCAGAAAAAAAAACGAGAATACAGATGATATTACCTTGGCTGAGGGTCATTGATGACATTCTCCATTCCCCCACATGCTGAGGCAGTGGTTAGTCAACGTGACTGAGCTGTAGAGCACTGCGCTAGCGACGACCTGGGTCTACTCAACAGTGTCTGCACACACAGCAAAGTAATCAACAGGCTACGGCTCTGACCTTGCTAACGATGTTTTTTACAATCATTACCTTAATTAGATTTAAAGAGAAGGTGTGTGTGTGTGTGGGGGGGGAGACAGAAGGGAAGGAGGCAAGGTGGAGGAAATTCTGCGTGATATTTTTTCCAGGAAATTACAGATGGGGAGAGATGGAAGGGTGAACAACAGGCAGAGTGAGGAAGAGAGAGAGAGAGGAGGACAGACCAAGGACAGAGAGAGATGAGGGTAGGTTAGGGAGAGAGGGAGAGAGAGAGAGATCTACAAATGAGCAGGAGTAGAGCATTTGGACATGTCTCTTATGCTCTTTCCTCCTTGCTCGTTGCCTCTAGCTTTTGCTGGTCCTGTGGTGCTGGGTCATTTCTCTGCCTTGTGATAATCAATAAAAGTGAGCACTGCTGTTCAGACCAGTTGCCTTCATTCTTGCCAACGTACATTTCCCAATCTGATTAATGAGACAATGGCGACCACAGACCCTCCATATCAAATGCACGCTACCAAAAGAGAAACTTTATATAAACAGCTAGCAATAACAGTGCAGCAGCTACTCAACAGGTTACGATGTACCAAGCAAATGTATATCATTATATAAATTAAAAACAGGGATGGAGAACCTAATTAAAAGAATTTCCAACACAGCATTACAGAGGAGCATCAAAGCAATACAACACAATTACATTTCTATTGGGATTATGCACTTACATAATGCCAAGACTGTCAACAAACTGGGAAGAATCATGGCGGTGGCACCTCCTCAAATCTGCATGGTCTGAAAGGCTCTGCAACCAACAGCACACGAGTGGAAGTGGAAGCAAAATAGTGATCTGACAATTACGTTTGCATTTAGTCATTTAGCAGACGCTCTTATCCAGCGCGAATTAGAGTAAGTACAGGGACATCCCCCCGAGGCAAGTAGGGTGAAGTGCCTTGCCCAAGGACACAACGTCAGTTGGCATGACCGGGAATCGAACTGGCAACCTTCGGATTAATAGCCCGATTCCCTCACCGCTCAGCCACCTGACTTCCCAATTACACATCTTCTCTCTCCTTTTCCTCTCCGCCTGCCTCTCTCCCATGTCTCACGCTCCCTCAGCCTCTCACACTTCGAAGTGCTTCTTGTCCACAGAGCCCCATTTGGTCGGCCTAATGAGTTGGTATTTAGCTGCCTCACGATCCTCAACTTTGAACTTTGGGGAGCAGGGATTACAGGGTCCCCAGAGTGGGCGTCTAATTGTCAAGCCGACAACAGAACCATCCAAGGTGCCAATCTAGATCACCCATGCCGCCCTCCCCCCCACCCCCTCCCCTTCCTCCCCACCCACATTTTCAGCGCTTCAGCTGTGCTATCATCTGCTTTTACACAGACCTGTTGGAATTCTTCACAACAGAAAGCCCCCTGGATGATAAACAGATTTCTCCTAATCTCTCTGCTCTAATCTAGTCTATCTTCATTAACCTGCGTGCGCTTTCCATCTCAACAGTTTCTTATTCTATTCATGGATTTCCTTCGGAGGGATGGGGAGATGGACAAGAGGAAATATAGAAAAGAGGGGCAGCTGGAGGTCAGAACCCAACGGTTTCCATATGTGGTCTCCCACCACCAGAGCTGACCAATCAAACACACACTTACCCATGCCTGATGACTAATGATCTGGTTTTCTGGTTGATTGAATAGTGAATTCTGGTTGTCTTAATGTAGCACCTAGAAACAGTCAGCAGATCCAATCTATAGAAAGGATCCAAATAATAGCAAAATGATAGAGTTGGAAAATAAAATAATTATATACCAGAGGCAACACACCAACCCACAGTTCAGCCATTTTTTTTCTCACCCCCTCCCTCCTTCTCCCCCTTTACATGTCCAGTACGTGCTATACTGTATTTTCTCCCAGAGAGACCTGCCTCCTCGGTGAAAGGTTTGTACAGACATACCCATCAAATGCTATTCCTCGGATTGTCAGATTTCCCAGATCGTCTGCCAATCAAACAACCGACCAATGAACCTGCCAATCAGGAAAAATACAATTTTTACTCCAACAAACTCCTGTCTCAAACAGAATAGAGAAACCCAGCTGGATCCAGGTGGGGGAAGGACCTGAGCTCTTGTCTGGAGTCAGGAGGAGCTGCTGACGAGGCCTAGGCCCTGCGTCTCCGCTCGGAGCCTTATCAGGAGTGAAGGCTGCAGTTCGACGCATAAAAAAATGCGGCCCCAGCAGGTCGAAGCGGTGACTTCATCAAGGCAACGTGTGCAAATGAAACGTCAATTTACATTTGGACTAACGGGGATTTACGATCAATGCCTTTAGCCAAATGTTATTGCTTGTCCGATAAGAGGTGGCAGAAATTTACAACGCTATTAAAACCTGATGTTAGCGGTAAGCGGCAACCCTGATCTGATCCTGCAAGTCCGTTTCGAGCCACGCTATTCACAATGAAATCAGGCCCACTGTCAAGTACAAAGAGTTCATAGTGAAGTGTTTGCACAAGTCTAGAAAAGAGAGGAAAATCAATAACCACCAAGGTTATACAGCACCTCCCGGTTGTATTAGATCAAGGCGACTGCCTACACACACCATTTCTTTGTCTGTAAAATAAAGAGAGTATGAAAACGGCTTCGACACACAGCAAAGGACAATTATTAATTCATGGGCATTTCAAGCCCCAGCGCTGACAGACATTATCAGGTGTGTGTGCTAAGGTGTCAGAGAGTACAGAACGCTGTGAAACACCACCCCCGAGACTGCAGCTGGCTGTCTGACAGTATCTGCAGTGCTGGAGAGAGAGTGAGACCCTACCTGGCTCACTGCAAACACATATAGCGTAACCTGGGACTCAAGACACACCATCTATTTACACAACATTCTAGTGTCACCAGCAGCCGCAATCGTGGGTAGGTGGGTGGAAGTTGTAAAGTCCTTCTAAATTATTTATGACATTTCAAAACAACTAGCTGAGGATATGAAAACCTAGAGAAGGCGCATGCTTTGGGAAGTTAAGTTGGGCTTTAGATGTGGGCGCACACATATGTTTGCATTGAACCAATGTGATACGACAGCTGGCAGAAGGCTGAATTCTAATGATAATGGCACGGGTGTGATACTTGGGTGCAGAAAGTGGCTACCAATAACCTACCCATGTATTCATTGTATTCATTTGGCAGACGTTTTCATCCAAAACAACGTACACGGAGGATTTGCACCTGCAACCTCTGATCTTGATCTGTCAACCAATCTACACTCATGTTTGCAGTTTGGGAACACTATTTCTTAACAGGTGGTCGTTAGTTGAGTGTCTTCAGCCTGGGGTCTGGGTGTGTCTGAAAGAAGCCATTCACATGATCCTGTCACAGCAGTTTAGGTGGTCTTCTCTGAGTGTGACCTTGCGGCGGGCCCCCCACCCCTACTTTGGTGCGTTGACACTAAACAGGATCGAAGGCTGAATCCTATTGTTTCTTGTCAAGGGGGACGGTGGATAGCACTCGTGTGCAGGAGAGCTGACCACCATCCCCCTGAGGGCAACAATGCCATGACAACTCTCTAGACGTACGCTGCCTTAAACCAATAGGGGTTACTTTTTCCCTGTTGTACCTGTAGAAGAAATCTACGATACCAGATCCTGAACAATTCAATCGTAAAAGGTTCCACTTGAAATTGTTGAAAAGACCAATAAGTAGTTTTTTTCTTTTCAAAGAGCTCCTTTTTAGGTGTATGGATTAGCAATATCATGAAATGGGTTTTGAAAAACAATTTAAAAAACAAATTATAATTTATTGAAGGGTGCAGAAAACAGGTGTATGAAAACATATCTAAAATGTCTTCCTTTTCAGCGGGGTTGACAGAACAGGCACCTGCCTCTTCAAGGCTGCTTGCATCGCCGTGAAGCGGCAATGGAGGAGAGGTGAATTAAGGCAACATGTCACCCTGCATACTGCTCTCAGGGCCAAACAAAACCCTTCATAAAAGGCAATTGAATAAAGAAAATAATTGTTTTGATTATCATACTTTCCGTTCCTCATGGTCTGTCATACGTTTGTAGAATCCCTTTCTCCATACATCCCTGGATACAGGATCAGACTGCCCAGGAGGGGAATTGGTTCAACAGACCAAATCATTACTGGGGGGGATTTAAGGTCAAAGTAATTGGATACAGTTTGGATCACCTACCTGAAAGTCTGGCTAACCCTGCTTATTGTTCATGAGATGAGAAGGACGCTGGTCGATCATCACCAGGGATTTGTTTTCCAAGCTTGTCCAAGTGCTTCACTGATCCCTGGTAGGCTATGCTGTATTAGGTAGGCTCAGAAGTGACATTATTCCGTCTTTTATACCAGGAAGACTATTTAACCCATCCAAGACTAAACCTACCATACAGGTTATTACCATATTGTTCCCTTTCTCATAGGAGTCTTGTTCAGCCCAAAAGTTGGGCTGTCGTGTTTCACTTTGTAAAAGCGTGATGTAAGAAGGGAGTCAGGTGGCTGAGCAGTTAGTGAGTTGGGCTAGTAATCTGAAGGTTACCGGTTCGATTCCCGGCTGTGACAAATGACGTTGTGTCCTTGGGCAAGGCACTTCACCCTACTTGCCTCGGGGGGAATGTCCCTGTACTTACTGTAAGTCGCTCTGGATAAGAGCGTCTGCTAAATGACTAAATGTAAGAAACCCAATTCAACCTTTTCGATTGTGTCTTGCCATGTACTAATCCTTTCGCTCGTAACAACTGAGAAGTCAACGGCGCAGCCTTTTGTTTACACAGTCACAAAAATGGAATGTTCATCATTATGTAGTGCTCCATAAATGTGATCCTAAAACTGCAGTGTTTAACGCTCAGCAGCCAAGCGGTTGTCTAACATGGGTTTAATTCACATTTTGACCAGCACTGCCAACACGGGTCAGTGATCACTGGGAGATTAATTCACACCAACAGTTCATGCCTGTGAACTCATGTTGTTAGGTTGGTGTGAAAGGGCTATCAGTCGGGTAAGTGATTCCAGGTCTAAGGCTACTATGAAACTGACTCCAGTGACTGCATGGTAGTTTAGGTTAGGTGATGCTACAGGTGCATCCAGGCTCTCCCTCGCTTCCTTTCTTCACCATGTTTCTTTTCTGCCGTCTACCGAAAATCAAATCCTTTCTACTGTTCTCGCCGTCTCGTTTTCTATCGCAACCTTATTATGCTTCCTCCTCCTCTTCCTCGCCTTTCTCATTCCTCTCTTCCTCCTCCTATTCTTCCTCCCTTGTCGTCCGCCTCTTCTTACACCTCCGCCTCTTTCTCCTCCTCATCCCCGTCACCTTCCTTTCTCCTTCTCTTTCTCTGTGTACCAGGACAGCAGCTGTAGTAGTACCCTTTTGATTTACTCAGACAGGTTTGCTACTGGTCTACTCAACACTCCCAAAAATGTCAAGTAAAATCTTCTCCTCCAGCATCTTGCACTGTTGTTTTCAGACTCAGTAGACTGGAGAGACCGTTTGCATGCATTGTCCCCGCGGGATGGCTAAGCCCGAGTCATGATAGAGTCCAGAAACAAACGTGGGATTCTGTGTGTGTGTGTGTGTGTGTGTGTGTGTGTGTGTGTGTGTGTGTGTGTGTGTGTGTGTGTGTGTGTGTGTGTGTGTGTGTGTTTTACCCATTCCAGGATTACATGAATGAAATGGAGCATCCAGGCTTAGTGTCACAATTAGAAAGAATGTCTTTATGAGAGAATGGCCCCTGAATAAGCCTTCCCCAAACCAGTCCACCACGAACAGAGCATGAGAAAACTGATGACAGGAAACTTCCACACGATTGTATTCAAATGACAAATACACACACACACGCACCAGTCCCTTCACAGTTTAAAGCAAACATTTTCAACCTGACATAGTCAGACATAGTCAGACCGAACATGGCTGGTTGCAAACCCAGACGGTGACAGGGAGAGGTAAGATTTAATCTAGGCTACTCTTGCGAGACAGACAACGAGAGAAAAGAGAGCAAGAGAGAAAGCAAAAGAGCAACAGAATCCTAACACATGGAAGGTAGAATTTGCTCAAAGGCAATGTATCAACGATGACATGCCAGGAACAGGCAATTTTCCATCTCCCTTTGGATAGACCTGATTCCATTCATGAGGTTTTCTCAATCACAGTCTGGGATCCTGCTTCAACTGTGTGTTATTCAACTCTACGTTTACAACACAAGATATAGGAACACAGATGATGCCATGGCCCTTGATCAAAGTGTTTACTCAATATACATACTAGACCAATGCATGTAGTGCACCTTGAAAATGTCTCATAAGATGAGGGAAATTGCCCTGGCTAGGCACTGTTCAGGATTTATTTCTTAGAATTGTTCTCTGATAGATTTTCTCCCATTGAAAAGCTTACAGCTGGTGGCTGTACATGCAGGGAGCTCAAGGATGGATCTTGAGATGTGATAGCAGCTCTAGGACGAATAGCTCAAACGTGGCCGACTGCTGACTGGAAAAGGGGCAAGTGTTTTCAACATGGACAAGGCAGTGGAAAGGACAAAAGCACACATGCGCAACAACCGGGTTAAAATGCAGCCGTGGAGTCATCCTAATATGGTAATAAGCTAACCTCGCGGGTATTTGGTTAGATACATGAATAAATACATTTATCACGTCACTAATGTAAGTTACGTCTCAACTCAGACTGTGTGTAAGAGTGAGGGGGGGGGAGCACTATAAGCTACATGTACAGTAGCCTATGCCCGCGCAGTGTGTCAGTGCGTGTGTGTGTGCGTGCGTGCGTGCGTCTGAAAATAGTCAAAGCCCTTGGTGTGTGTGCACGCGCATCAATGACAGAGGGGTCAAAGCCTCGCACACCGGCCGGTTGTCTCAGATCCATCAAACCAGCTGCCCATACGACACATCATAGCCTCGAGACATGATACGGCAGTATTTGGGTTTCTCTGCATAACATTTAGCCCATTTGAAGGGCAAACCTTGAAACACTTCTTAAAGACAAAAACAAAAAAAACATCCACCTTCAGTAATGAAAAAACACTCACTGTTTTCAGGAGCCCGACACTCTCTTCTCCCCGCGTCTCTCCGACCACAATACACCCATCCCTCTCGTGCCCATTTCCTGCGGGCTATCTCCCGATGTGAATGAATTCAAATGTTGTTGCTCGGCTTTACAGTCTCGACCTTTCTTTACTCGGCTAGCCTACATGTTGCTGACTACCTCTCTCTCCCTCCCTCTCTTCGTCTCACCAGTTATTTTGTTAAAATTCAGTATATACGCCCCGTCACCTAGCAACCTCTCTCTCTCTCTTCATCACTCCCGCGACACGTGTTGAATGCTAAACTTGCCGTTCTGGAATATTTTTAGCGAAGGAGTGGACACACACACAGCGCTGTATCAGTATGCAATCAAGATATTTATTAGAACTCTCCCTCCCTACCTTTTTTTCTCCCTTCCTCCCTCCCTTCTCTCTTTTTTCTACCCTCCCTTTATCCCCAGCTGTAAACATCCTCTATATCTCTTTCCCCTTTCCCTCTCTAAGAATTGTTTTGAACAGAAAATATATTCTAATCCACAAGGTTTTGCCGTTCTGCCGTTGCAGGAATACATCATCGTTCTAATTATAGTCAACCTGGTCTATAACTGTTCAACAATTTTTCATTTTAGCACGTCATATTACTTTTTTTTTTACTTAATTATAATGTGGAAAAATAAAGCAGTTTTGTCCGTAAGTATTTTTTTTCAGGTTGCCTATTTTACACACTCATCTCCTGCCATTTAGATTATTTTTTAGTTATTTTTTAATTAATCAAGAACTTTACATTATTACTTTACATTAAGATTACCCCACACAGAGCATGAGTCAGGAGAAAACAGGGTTAAGTGTGTGCTTATTATGTGTGTGGGAAGAGGGAGAGCAGTGTTGAGAGACAGAGCATACAATTTGATACAACTTGTGTTGTATCCATTTCTTGAATTTTGTCTTTGGCTTCACAGATTACATTCAGTTTCAATTAAAACATAGCAAAGATCATGTCAGAAATACATACAAAACACACACACACTGCACACACATTACAAACACAGTAACACAATAATAGTTTAAAAACGATTATCAAGTTCAAATTAATTACACTTGGGCTCAAGTTCATCTAGGAATTCATCAAAGAAACTGCACGGCATGACAAATCAAAAGTTGTTGGTTATTTTACACATGGTACCCTATAGCGTCTACCAGAGGGGAGCTTGTAAAAATCTCTAAAAAGGGGTTGTGATGGGTCTTCCACAATGTTCTGTGCTTTCTGCTTGCAGGTTAGTGCAAATGTATTGTTCAGCTGTCTCTGTTGTTTACCTAGGATCTTCCCTGACATATTCACTTTCCTAGACAATATAGACCTATTCTTAGTCCTACCATACCATGTTGATACTTATGTTGTACGTCGGAACACTCTCAACAAGACTTCTGTAGACCAGCTCTAGGATGCTTTTGTATACATGTATAGACAAGAATAAACACTTGAGTTTCCTGGAACATCCTGTCTTGTACATCTTAAATATAGACCTGCCACCAGTTTTTCTGTTCAGTGAAACAATAAAAATAGGCCTAATTAGAATGGAGGGAAACAGTGGACAACCATCAGCTGGGTTCTGTAATTGGGAAGCTAGGTGATGACCCCTCTCCTGAGGACCACTGGAGGTGAGAGAACAAGTGGAGAATATTCTGATGAGAGGAGAGACTCAAGCAGCACTGTCATGAATACATTAGAGCTACAAGAGAGCAAGCTGCCGCCACAGGTGCCACAGGTGGAAACAAAAGCAAGTGGAGTGTTAGCAATATGGCTCTGATACCTTCACTGCAATGTCAACGCTGATTATAAATGGTAAGGAAATTGTGAGAGGGTGTCTGTGTGTGTGAGAGAAATTTTAAAACAGGCAAGACACTGAAAGCTTTAGTATACCCGTGTGTATAACCTAAGCTGTCTATTAATCCATTCTATTTATTTTACAGCATAATTGCATCTAAATTGTTTTGGATTTAGGCCATAAAAATGTATTTTTGCCATTATTTTGAACGTTTTCTGCTAGTGGGATAATACCATTGAAAAAAAGCATTTAATTTTTATATTAAAGAATTTATTTGACGCAGTCAATATTCCCACTGACAGCGGGACGCTTCTCTTGTTATACATCAGATAGCCCTTCTCTCTCCCCATGTGTGCATCTCAAAACAATAAATCTCTGCACTGAACCATCCCCCGCCCCAGGCCAACTGCATCTAAAAAAATAGGATTGGGGTCAACAACATGCTACCATCCCCGCTTTTGATAAACAAGGTCAATTTTTTTTTTTTCAAGGTGCTGGGTAGGGAACAAGGGAAGGAGTCTAGCTCCAAGCCAACAGGGAGTCTAGTCAAGCAGCTCAGAGGGCCATATGTAAATAAATACACGACACAGGACATTCCTAAAAAGGGGTACACACCAGTGAAAAGCAGGATAAAGTTATACATACTGTACATTTTAGTTTGCACATCATCCAATGGTTTATGGGTAATTTAGTGCCTGGAAGCACACCAACCATGTATTAACATGTCTGTAGATGTGATGAGGACTTGATGAGCCACACAGGGGCATCAAACAAGCCCGCCCTTGATTAGAGCGTAAACGAATAACATGCCTGGAGCTAATGACACAATTAAAGAAGATAGAAGAGAAGGGGGTACAGAGAGATGGAGACAGAAAGAAAGAAAGAAAGAAAGGAAGAAGAGAGAGAGAGAGAGAGAGAGAGAGAGAGAGAGAGAGAGAGAGAGAGAGAGAGAGAGAGAGAGAGAGAGAGAGAGAGAGAGGGAAGCACAGAGAGAGAGTCAGGGATAGGGGGGAAAGAGAGTGAGAGATTCATCCTTCAATCACTCATCCTTCGGCTCATCTCCTTATCCAGGGTCCCCCCCTATCAATCTCCCATCACATGATATCTGCCTTTATATCTGGTGTTCCTGCATGATGCCCCTCCATTCATCAGCCCTCCTAGCTTAATGGGATGAAGCCATGAATATGCATTGTCATCGTCAGCCGTGTAATTAATGTGTGAAAGAATATTTGAGGTGTAGCACCAAATTATTTTGTACATATATAACTTATTTCAATTTTTGAATGACTTCTTAGTCCAAAATGAAAATATTTCAGCTCTGCCAATTTATGACTCTCTATCTGCCAGTGATAAGATGTTGCTATCATTTCTATATATATTTTTTTATATATACAAAAAATGCCCTCCCTCTCAACAGTCTAATCAGCTAGTCTCTACTTTGGATGTACTTTGATCAAAACACATTCAAATGTTGCCTCATCTCATCGTGTCGGACTTAGACTCTCAGACAACATCTGTTCTGTAGAAAACAGACAGACAAACACTGAGCAGGGACAGAAGCAGGGAGGCAGTGAGGCGGGTTGTCATGTAAACATGCTCTACCTAAACCTACAACCCCCCCCCCCTTCTGTATTCCACAACGTTGAAATGTAACCTTCTCATTCACTCTGTGGCATCTCAGTTGCCACAGAGCCACCCTATTTCCCCAAATCCTCCCTCTCTCTCTCTCTCTCTCTCTCTCTCTCTCTCTTCCTGCCTGCCTCCCTGCTTGCCTGCCAGCCTGCCTCCCTCCCTCCCTCCTGCCTCCCTGCGTCTCTGCCTCTCTGCGTCCCTGCCTCTCTGCCTCCCTGCCTGGCCATTGTTGGACATGGGTCCCTCCTGGCAATTTCCCCTCGTTAATCTTGATTAACATCATGTTGGAAGGCACTCATTAAAGGCTACTTGCACACACCTGTGATTCTGAATACATCTCCATCTATTCCCCTGGCCAGGAGTAGGGTCTGGTGGTCTCAGATCTGGTTGGGGGGGGGGGGGGGGGGGGGGGGGGGGGTGCATGCGTGTGTGTGTGTGTTTGGGGGGGGTCAGAACATCATAAATACATGAGAGATAGCAGAAGAGAAGAGGGCCGGTGAGGACAGTCCTAATCACACAGGCTGAGACCATCCTAGTGCCTGCTGGAGGGGGCTGCTGGGCTGCTGAGTCATGGAGGCTGATGGAGGAGTCCTCACAAACGACCTGAGCCATCTGTGTGCGGTGAGCCCATCACATTCACACGGCCTGTCTCCCATTCCGGGAGCAAGGTGCTTGCAGTGCCAAGACCTGGGGACCCATTCCCGGTGTTGCAGCATAGGTCCATAGATTATAGTATCAGCTTCCTTCTTCTGAAAGCAAACACTTTGTTGTAGAAAATGAATTTCTGGATTTCTGTGAAAATCACTGGTATGTTTATTATGTTTGGGAAAAGGTATTGGCAAACAAGGTAAAGACGGGTCAGCAAATTACACACATCCTCTCTAGTGTTCTTTGCATAATTGACAATACATTTGTAATACCGATAATGGCGAATCAGAGTAGGAAGCCAGATCTTCATTATGAGAATCTACATTGTGTGACACTCCCATTAACTTAATTAGATGCAAAACACATCTACCAGTCATTAACTAATGTTCATTATTAACAAAGACCCTCTAAAATAATTGAATTCCCATATTGCAACAGTCTCGTGGGTGTTGCCCTCTGCCTCCAGTCCTCTGCTCATATCTCTCAATTAACCCATCTTTAAGTGCCCATATGAAAACAGTCATATAAAACATGTCCATTTACCAGAAGCTCTTATCCAAGGTCATTGTCAGTGCAGGAAGTCAGTATAGTTGGTCTGTGCGTGGTCACCCCAGCAAGACCCAGGGCTTCAATGCCAGAAGACTGGCTGGTCATTCTTCAATCACCGATCAATGTTAAAATGATTATGTGACAAGTTCCCCGGCCTGATGCATGCATACTCCGTTTGTGTCCTTGATCAGGCTAACAACGAATGCCCCCCACCCTTCCCCCACCTGCCCACCTGCCTACAGGGAGAGAGACCTTAGAGACAGGAAGGTTTGATTCTCCTTGAGGCGAGCCACGGTAGGCAGGAGAGAGAGGACAGAGGAGGGAGCAGGAGTAGCTCTACATTTAGGGAGCGTCAGGGAGGATAGGAGCTATACTTGATCTTGTGGTGAACAAAACATTATTCTCATTGTCACACTCAGGAAACGAAGAGAGGGGAGTATGTAGCAGTCTACAAAGCCCTCAACTCCGCTCTGCACCTCCTCCCTCCCTTCCTCGCCTTCTCCCCTCCGATCCCTTCCTATCCACCTTTCCTCCTCCCTTCCCAGCCGTTCCTCCCCTTATCCCCACCTCTCTTCCTATCCCTCAGTTTTTGACTCTTTGGAAGGTGAAGAGGAAAGGAGTAGGGGAGTGCATACACACACACACACACACACAGTGTTCTACATGTGCTGGTAACCTGTTGACTTACATTTACATCAATATGTGAAGATGGAGCTGTATGCTTGTGGACTAATGTCATGGTAGGTCAATGTTGCATGAGATTAGTTTTGGGAATGTGGAGATTGAAATGTGTGGGGGGAGTGTGTGTCATTGGATTTGTGAGGTTTGTGTGTTTGTGTTGACTTTGGCCCATGCTAATCATTAGTATTCAGAGTGCCTGACTGAAGGGCCACTCTGACCCTGTACAGGTGACCCTGATGTTGACGTGTTGTTCGTTTACCTTGTTGCTGACGTGATTTTGTTTATCCGTTTTATCCATCAGCAAACTTCAGGATTTTTCAAGGTTGTAATGTTTTTTTGGATCATGCATTTTTTTCATGGTGATATAGTCTTAATGCAAGACAAATGAAGCATGTGACAAACATCTACCGGAGATTAATTCATGTTCATCTTTAACAAACTGATTTTTAGAATCCCTCTATTCTCTACTTGCATTACCAGCTGCAAGCAGAGGTCACCTGGAAATAAACATTGATATACCTAATCAACACCCCATTGACTCTGAAGTATGTAATAGCAATCAGTCTGTTGTTAACAGGTCAATTGGTGTTAATTTCCAAGTGACTAAGTGAGTGTTTTGTAATTGATCTCCCCCACCTCAAATACACACACACTTCCACCCCCACCACCCCCACCCACCCTCTATCACAGCCCAAAGGCAAATCTATTCTGTTCTCCTTGTCCAGTTTGTTGGTTGTTGAGGGAACAGCCCCAGCTGTGTTATTCGTTTTTAAAGAAATATTCTGTCTGGATACCTGTTGAGGCTGCAGTAGTGCTAGCCGAGCCCCTCTGTACTATAAGGACAGGCTGTACCCTCTCCTGTGCTCGCTCACTGCTGATACCACGCTGTAATTACTTAGGTGCAGTGGTGCCTGATGAACACAAGGTGGCAGCACTGTGCTGCAAACTCTGACTGCTGGTCGCTTTGCTCTTTCTGCTCGGTTTGGCTCTGCTCTGCTCTAATCTACTCTACTTATCTCTGTAGGCTAGCAGCTTAGCTTACATACACACCCGCGTTTACACAGATACACACACTTGGTGTGTTTCTTTGAGAATCTGTGAAAGTGGCACACGCTCACAGGCATACACAAACACACACACACCCTCACACCCTCATTACACACACTCACATACACACACTAAACAGCACATTTTAAAGGGCATATTCCCAAGTACATTCACTTTTATACAAACTCCACAATCTGTCCATCATACCCCAGTCACACACATATCCCAGCACACACACACACATACATTACTATGTACTGTCACTTATGCCCCCTCCCTCTGTCCCTTCTGAAATGGCATATTAAATCAAATGCATACATTCACACTGCATACTGTACGCAAACACACACACCTATGCACAGTCACACATGTCCCATCCCCTATTTTTCTCTCTCTAACAGATGGGGTGAGGGCACTGCCAGATTCCTCTACTCAACCAGAGTGTCCAACCATCTGAGAGAGACGAGAGGGGGATGAGAGGGAGGAGAGGAGGAAGGAGTGATGGTGTTTGATGATGACACACAGGGCCCCAGAGGATTGTAGACACATTACCACTGCCAGAATGAGGGAGGTGAGGGAGGAGAAGAGAGGAAGAGAGGCAGGCAGATAGACAGACAGACAGACAGACAGACAGACACACAGACCTCTGCTCAATCTTTTCTTCAGTAGGACTAATGGCTTCGGAATGACATCCGTTTTGCCATATTCATGACACGTTTACTTAGAGCAGTTAGCAATGCAAATAAATGGGGTGGGTAGAAGCTATCTACATGTTAATATGGCTCCATTTACATCTAATGTTCTACCAGAGATATGTGTTTGAGGGCTCTTCAGTGATGGGTGCTGAAAATGTCTAACCGAATATAATTATTCACAGCAGCGTGCTCCAGTCATTAGCGATGCAGATGAGACACTTCATCTACATTAAATATGTTTTATGCAATAAAGAATACAGAAATGCCATATCAAAGCAAATCAATTGAAAATTGAAAATCTTTAGTTTATGATACTACCCAGTGACATAGAAGGCTGACAGGATGCTGATGAGCATGAATGGCAATATAGTATTTGATGCTGATAATCCATAACATTGTATTTGATTCAATTATATTAATTTGTATTATATTCTATTAAATATTATATTATATAATTCTTGTATTTGCTATACAGCATGTGCAGAATAACATGTAGTTATTGGGGTATCTAATCAACCAAGTCAATCATTCCACACTAATCAGAATATAACTCTAACATAATCAGCACATTATCTGGCATGAATGGCATTTTATCCATTCATATTCCTCTCTTTAATTGAGCTGAATTCATTAGGAGGACTCCAAGGAAACAAGTGAGGAAGACGTAGGGAAGAAACTTGATTAAGAAGGATGGAGAGAGGGAAAAGGAAACTGGAGAGATAGAGGGGGGAAGGGAGGTAGAGAGGGGGACTGCAGCCCTGTCCTTTATTTAAAGGGCAAATCAAAAGTGCCTCTGTGTGGGGATATCCAATAAGATGCCTAGATGAAAGGTCTGGTCCTGTGTGATTGCTGGAGTGTATCACCTCCAATAGCAGGGTTCTCCAATCGTGGTCCTTGAGGGCCGCTGTCCTGCATGTTTTAGATGTTTCCCTGCTCCAGCATACCTGTTTCAAATGAATGGGTCGTTATAAAGCTCTGTGGAAGCCGGGTAATGACCATTCATTTGAATCAGGTGTGCTGGAGCAGGGAAACATCTAAAACATGCAGGACAGCGCCCCCTCGAGGGCCAGGATTGGAGAAAATTGCATGACAGCATTTACAGTAAAGGATTCATGTAATTAGTAGTGAAGGTAAACAAATCACATGAAATCAAATATGACTCTGAAATACACAACTAAAACACGTATATATTTACCGGACATACACACTCACACACATAGACACATACAAAAAAGCAGCCTCTCTCTTTCTTCATTTCTCAGATGAAAATGGGATTGTTAGCAATTATGAGAGAGCTGTGGGAGAGCAAAAGAAAAATTGAGTCAGAAAGGGGGAGGGAGAGAGAGAGGGTGGGGGGACAGAGAGAGGAGGGGAGATGCAGAGAAGGAGTGAGAGAGAGGGAGGGAGGGAGAGAGAGAGGGGGAGTGAGTGAGTGACTGAATGACAGAGAGAGAGGGCAGGGGAAGAGGGAGAGAATAAGAGAGAGAGAAAGAGATGGTTAGATGAGGGTAAGAAATGTATCAATAATGAGCCTCTGAAACACGTGTCAGACATCTGAAGACATCAGGTCATCCTCTCTCTGCTACGTCATCTGACAATGACACACACGCACACACACACACACACACACACACACACACACACACACACACACACACATGGCTGCTTCCCCAGAACTGCTGGAACACTTCCTGCTTCTCTGATGAATCCCCTCACACACTCACACACATTTGAAACCTTCCTCAGAAACAGCCAGATGGAAGCAGTGAGAGAGAGGAGGGGATGAGAGAGAGAGACACAGAGAGAAGGGGCATGATAGAGAGTGAGAGGGTGGGGTGATAGGGGAATGAGAATGAGTGGGGGGGGGGGTTGGTTTGGGGAGATAAAAGATGACGATGTGAGAGATAGACCGAGAGGATAGGAAGAGGAAGATGTGAGAGTGAGAAAGGAACTGAGAGATGCAAGAATTGTGAAATAATGTTACTAGGAAAGCACTTTGAAGATCAGAACAGTCCTCTAGTGTGCCCAACTATGGAAGAAAGGCCCCCTAGCCTGCATCCTTACTCACACACACACACACACACACACACACACACACACACAAAGCACAAATACCATAAAAGTCACCACTAATAAACCTAAGCACACATCCGATATCGTATTAGTCTTTAATCTCATGAAGTTATCAAAACGTAGCATCAAAGCACAGACATGTACCACCCCAGACTCGCAGGTTCACCAAACATACATTCACACACGTACACGTAGGCACTCATACTCGCAAGTAAACACATTCGGGAGCACAAAAGATTAATAACAAGTTGGCCAGTTGAGGCAAATGTAGCACAAGCGTATAGCCTCCCAATTAAAACCACAGCTCAGGAAGGGGTCTGGTAATGCTAATGCTGAACACATAATTAGAAACAAAAAACATCATGGTTCAAATGATGCTTTGGTGGTGGTGGTGGTGGTGGGGGGGGGGGCACCCACACATGCACCCACTGGATGTACCACGTATTTTAAAAGGGGGGGGAGGGGGTTGGGGGGATGAGAGGGTTCACTGAGGCTTAGTTGAAATATGCAACATTACATGGATCTAAATATAGCCTTCCAATGAGCTACTTAAAACAGATGAAGTGAATGGAGCTCCATCTCTAGCCAGCTACAGGACAGGGAGAGAGGCGCAGAAACAGAAGCAGAGAGAGAGACAGAGAGAATAGGGGATAGGGAGATAAGAGCAACTTAATTGGGGTAATGTGCTCACATGGTTCAGGCTGGCTGAAGTTTGGTGTTTGGAGGGGGTGGGTAGTAGTTGTAAAGACATTCTCATTTCCTATATTTAATCCAGATATTTTCCTGTGTAAATGTTATTTATTGGATGTATGACACAAATGTTCACAACAAGAGGTAGCACTGGTCATCTGGCCAGCCAGCCAGTAGAGCAACTAAGCCAAACTAGGCGTGGCTAGACCAAGCTAAAATAAGAAAGGCTAACCTAGGTTAGCTAGGCTCATTTGTGGCACAACTACACAGAGAGGGGAAAAGGCTAAAGAGACATGCAAACACACTGATCACATGATCCGAAAATGCATAATGTGCACATGTATTAGAATATTATGGAGAGGTGCAGAGGAGATGAATTTAGAAGACAAATTGCAATCTCTTACACACATATGCATCTTTCTGATCAGCGTGGAGTATGCTCCAGAGGAAGAACAAACTGTTAGAACGGTAAACAACACACTTCAGTCACAAAATTACTTTATATATACTGTATAAATATTGTGTGTTCAAGCCCTTGGCATTGGCATACAAATGCACATGCATATACATACACACACACACACACACATACACACACATAGGAAAGCTTCACTTCATCTACTTCTGCAGGGGAACTAGCCCTCCAACAGCGGTCGCCATGGTGACGGCCAATCCAGTGCTTTGGAAGTGGAAAAAAAGCCTATCGTCGTTAAAAGTAATGCTGGCAGTGACATTCCAGGAGAGAGGGGCTGAAGAAGGGAGGGCATGTAGTATAAGAAATACAAGGGTGGAGGCTAGAAATGCAGAGAAAGAGGAATGGGTCATAAAGGTAGAGGTCAGGTCAAACCTAGAAAGAGAGAGGGAGAGGAAGAGAAGGCCACAGAGAAGAACGGAAGGAGGGAGTAAAAGGATGAGAGAGGGAGCAGAGCAGAGCATGGGGTGATGAAGAAGAGGGGGGTTGAGGTGAATGCTTCAGGGAAGAAGTATACAGTTGATGCCTTATCATCCAGGAATATAGCACCATGGACATAAGAGCTAGGATCTTCACATGCCTGCCTACCCTGCTGCAGCCCACACTGAGAGCCACAGGCACAATGGGATCTTTACAGCCTTGGCTTTTCTATTCAATAAAGAACACGGTACAAATACCTCTGTAAATATGTGATGCAGTATCTGTAGTGTGACCCCCACACACAGAATAAGTGAGAGCTGTGTGTGTGCTTGTGCGTGTGTGTGCTAAACTGGGCTGCAGTGTGGGAGGTAAAGTAGCACTGGCACTTAGTCAGTGAGAGACAGGAAGGAACACAGGAAACTAAAGGGACTATTCACTTAAAGGGCACATTAGACACAAGCTCAAATAAAGTACGATTCATTAGCACCCATAGTATGTTGGACAAACAGGAGATAAGAAGTAAGTAAGATTTTATTTATATAGCACATTTCATACAAGAATTGTAGCTCAAGGTGCTTTACATAAAATCAATAAAAACAATAATACAAGTGATAAACAATTCAAACAAAAATAAAAGAAGGGATTGCGCCATCGACATTTACACATTTAGCAATATACAAAATCAATAGTTTGTGCACAGACCGTACAGCTGTTATGTAACATACACACACACATTCCTTGAGATTACAGATGGGGCCTAGCGTGGATGTCCTTGACCAAAAAAATAACTCAAACTATTTGTCAAGGCGCCTGCTTTGTGTCTGTTGGTGATGTCATGGTGATAGCACGGTACTGTAAATTCCTCAGACCTGGGCCTCTCTCAGCTATGGATGGCAGACCGGCTGGTTGGCTGACTGGCTGGCTGGCTGACTGGCTGACTGGCTGGCTGACTGGCTGGCTACCTGCCTGGTCGTCAGTCGGCCAACGCTGGACCTGGTCGCGAGTCTCCTGGTCCTGTCCTACATCTACAAGTTGAACAATGGATTTTGGTGTTTCAAAACCCATTGACACTGTATGACTATGTTTAGCCTGTGTTCTGCTCCTCTCTCCCACCAACCGTCTCTGGAGGAGGGGATCCCTCTCTGAATTGCTCCTCCCAAGGTTTCTTAAATTTTTTCTCCTGTTGGGAGTTTTTCTGGGAGTTTTTCCTTGTCTCCCTTGAGGGTTTAGGTTGGTTGAGGGGCAGTTCTATGGGCGTATGTGAATACAAATACATTTGATTTGATTCTGACTGGCTAGCTGGCTGACTGGCTAGCTGGCTGACTGGCTCTACTAACTAACTGTCTGGATGGTTACATACATGGGTAAACATAAACCAAAACCCACATTTCCGTGCTCTGCACTGAGGCGTTTGATTGGTTTAGTTTCTGTGAAGGTAGCTAGAGAACAGTGAAGGACAGATCACAGGTCTTATGGAGCCACAGTGCAGTGGGCACTGTTTCCCTCTCAAAGCAATGCCATGGTGTCTCACACTGACTGATGAGCACTGATGACTAGTCATTGTTCATTGCTGCACCATTGTGTTGTTGTGTTGTGCACAACAACACAATGTGCATTCACCATTGACCTTCAGGTTGAGTGCGTGCTTCAAATGCTCATCCATTGTTCCCAGTGCAAACATGACAGACATTCAAAACCTCAGCGTTAGGAGTCGGAGACTGCTAAACCACCGTTTACTTTCTCAACTTTCTCAGGTACGAAAATGAGCGTTCCATTGTCAGATGTGGTTTCAATCCAGGCAACCTACAATAGCTGTGTAACACGACATGTCAGCTATTCACAAAGTACTGGATCATAGTGAGAAAACAGACAAGAAGTAGACCTTCTTGAAACGAATCTTGAACGGTGATCTGTCCTTCCATCCAATACATTTGACTACTCTGTCATCTGTCCATCTTCTGATGCCATTCTATGATCCTCCATCCTTTCATTCCTTTGTTCTATCATCCATCATTGCTCATCTTCACCTCTCGGTCAACCCCGCTTTGCATCACCACGGGGCAAACGGGAAACGTCAACTTGCCAACTTCCTGCCTCAGCAGTTCATTAAAAAAGGCTGGCGTTGCACACCAACACACACACACACACCCCTACCCTAGCACTAATAGGCTCATCTCACAGAATACATCCGCATTGGAGAGCAGATGTGATCAGTGGGCCGGGGCTGACAACAGCAACAAGGCGGCGTTGGAATCTGATCCCTCCACAGGAAGCTGGGCAACACACTGAAAACATTTGATTATAGGCTTTGATTATGTCATCAGTATGCACCTGACATTTGTGGCTGGCTTGTTATCGCCCCCACCCGTCTAACAGCCTGTCAGACATGACGACCTCCCTGCGCCCTCAGGTAACCGCACCATTCTCCAGTCAGACTCCCGAGACGGTTTCATGCCCGCTCGTGCATTTGCCTGGGTCAGAGCCAGACGTCTGGAGTGACAGTCTCAACCGGCAAGTCTCGGGGCTACCGTCGTGACAGGGGACTCAGGCTTAACCCCCCCCCCCAACAATGAGACGATGTCTCCCCTTCGTATTAAATGGGGTGATAGGTTGGTTGTCAAGGAGATGGAGATGAGCTGGGATGAGGAGTGAGACAACCCATAAACTTGGTTTTAAAGCCCTTCTTCACTAAGTGTGAGTGTGCGCGTGCGTGTGTTTCTTTGTGTGTGTTTGCATGTGCACATGTTTGCACAGATGCAAGATAAAAAGAGAGACAGAAGGAGTTGAAGAAGGGAGTGAAAATGGAGAGACTTGGAGACTTGAAGATAGAAGAAGGTATGAGGGAGAGGGTGAGAAGAGGAGGAAGAGAGGGGAAGGAAAGGAGGAGAGGGGAAGGAACGAAGCAGAGGTAGATGAGAGTTGGAGGAGAGATAAAGAGAGGGAGAGGTAGAGAAGGGGTGGAGGAGAAGTGGAGAGGGGGAGAGGATGAGGAAAGGTGGAGAGAATGAAAGACGGTAGCAAAAAGAGGTCAAGGGTTAGAAGCAGGGGGAGGGAACAGGGAGGAGAGGTGACGTGGCGGAGGGGGGTTCTCTGCGGTGAGAGACCTTCACATCTGGTTTCCATTAAGGCATGCACATCACACAGTAATGAAGAGGACCTCTCACACTCTTCTGGATGGGGGGAGGGCGACGCGCATTCACACACTCTTAGGGACAATCTCTCTCTGTGTCACACACACACGCATACACACGCATACACCATCTCCGTGTTGAGACCACACCACATTTATGTTGATTTCCATCAAGTCGCCTCCGTTCAACGTATTCTCAATTATCGCTTACAAGCTGTTCTTTTCCACATGCATACTTCTAGTACACATAGCACACAGCACACAGCCACACACATACACACACACTCTCTCCCTTTCTCTCCCTGGCCACAGGAGTGCCCTCTTGTGTTAGTGGGGTCTGGTTTCTAATCAGTGGTGGTCATGGTCAGAGTGCTATCCCCTCCTGCTCGTCAGCCTCTACAACCAACTTTGGACACACAAGACATTTGCCAAGGACACCGGGGTTGCAGTGACAGTCACATAATTAATGTGTGTGTCTATCCGTGTGTGTCTGCTCATAAATCACTACTGTGATTGAGACTGGATAGCTGAGTGATTTTCACATTAGAAGTGCTCACACACAAACCACCATACACATACACACGGTATTTGTACCGTGTACACCGTTTTAGTAGTCACACACTAAAACGGTTATGGAAAATGTGGGTGCATGTTTCCAATAAGTGCAGTGGTAGTGGAATGCTGCTGTTATTCCATCCTACTTCAGTTCCACACCTTCAGGGTGACCTCATGTGGTTTCTGATAAGACAGATGTCTTCCTGTCATGCCAGACCAAATCTTATATCATCCATGTACACGAACAGCTGACGCATCGCACCAAACACACAAGAAACAGGAAGGGACACTCTTTCTCTCTCTCTCTCTCTCTTTCTTGCGCACGCTCCAGGTTTTTCTTTGTTTTAAATGTCTAGTAGTATCTCAATTCTGGCACACAGCCTCGGTACTTCATTACAAAGTTCTCTTTCATGATGTGGTCGCCAGAATGCTAGTTGTCTGAACATACATCTCCTCTCGAAGGTTTGAATCCCACCTCAACAACAAGCTGTTAATAATGTTGCACTGTCATGGAGTATAGACACCACAAAAGCTTCATCGGTGAGTAAGGATAAGCCTTTATTCATGTTTTGGTGAAAAAAAGACCACATTTCCCAGCAGCCCTGTGTATAGGAATAGACATACTGGTGCAGTTGGGTAGCGGTGCTCTCTTGGGGTTTGTAGTTTATAACAGTCATCACGACAGGGAGTTGAGTATATTAATCCAAAACTGGAGAAGAGGGGGAAGGCTGTATTCGATACCCGCAATGCCGTTAAAGTAGCATACCATCACTATGACAATGGGCTACAAATGCCCACAAAAGTTGTAGTATGCTCACGCAGGTACATAGAAAAATAGCACTGATAAAAGTTTATAAGCCTCAGGAAATTTCCCAGATATCAAAAAAACTGCTTATTTGTCCACCAACAGATGGAGAATAAGACTTGTGCCTCGGGATGTGTAGTTCAAATTCATCCAGGGAATAAAAGTCCAAAGTTTGTGTCTGTTTTATCAAACGCCAACACACAAGGATGTGACTACAGTCCCTACAATGCATCTGGGGCTTTGTACAGTCTCAGTGGATGGTGCTTCGAGTGAACAGGCTCATAGGAAAAAGAGTAAATATGGTCTTGGAACCTCAGGAGAGGAAAATAGAATCATATTCCCCCAGAAAAGTTATTGCGATAAACACTGGAAATTAATATAATAATAACAACAACAACAGCACCAACAAGAACAACAATGATAATACTAGCAATCATAACTGGAAATATTAACAAGAATGAAAAAATTACATTTAACTCCAATCTAAATAAACTGTTTACAAATCTGAACTGGTTTTGATAGACCTTTACTCCCATGTTAGCTGGTAGTACACAGTATGACTCGGCAGCAAGATACACAACGGTGCTGCCAAAACAGGCCTACTCGCAAAGCTGTCAGGACAAACCCCTCTCCCGGAAAAAAAGAAATCACAACTTCCGCAATCAATAGTAAGAACTTTTTTTTCTGTGTTTTTTAATCAATCCCAGACACCTGAGAAATTGACAATACTTCCAATCTGTTTCCTATAAACTACATTTATATATTCAAGTTATGTTTATTACATCTATTTTCACATGTTCAAGCATATATCATATACACACATACAGCTAGTGAGAGAATAGTTTTAATATTCAATAGTACAATTGTATGGTACAGTGTTAGGGCAGCATGGGCTGTTGTAGGGGTAAAGTTTGAGGACACGCGCTTGCGTGGGATGATCTACCAACGATTCCTCTTACAAGTACGATACGTTAAAGAAGAATAAAAGAACAAACGAACGAGAGAAAAATATCTAGGCAGTTGAGTTCTGTGTTGGGTTGTGTGTGGGGGTTAAGGGGATAAACTGGGTCAGCACCATGTAGTCATTTCAGAATCAGAACAATAGAGATAATAATAAGAATCATAATAAGAATCATCATAAGAATCATAGTATTCAAACTGGTGATGAAGCATGCTCATGTTCTGCATACAAGCACGCGGACATGCTGACCACTGCCAAGTTCACCTGGGCCGTCAACTCTGAACCAGTTTCATCTGGTTCCAGAATCCCATCGGTTTGGTGTAGAGAGAAGAACAGAGAGATACAGAGCAGTATGGGCTCATTATGAAATATTGTGTGTCTAACAGTAACAGCGTTTGCGTGTTTGTGTGTGTCTGCGCACGTCTTTGCAGATCATGTCAATTTGCAAATGTGGTCAAAGGTCTTTCCAATTAAATCCGTGGCATGTTTTTCAGTGCGTTAATTTGTGCGCGTATGAGTGTGTTTGTGTGTGTGCCACACATCTACCCGTCTAATGAATGCCTTCCATATTTATTCAACAACATCTGTTCTGATGCAGCTGTTCATGAGATGAATCACCTCACAGTCCTTGTTTCTCCCTTACCCTCTCTTTCTTTATTTCTCTTTTTCTCTCTATCACCCTCCCCAAGAAAACGCACAAATATTTAATTCAAAAAAGGAATCAAAGAGAAAGTAACAAATTAAGTGCTTGAATGAACTCACAACAAAACAAAAACTCTAAACTATACAATTTTAATTAAATCTTTTTCTCATTATATCAACAATAGTTACTAAGATCCTAAGCCTCTGCCATTGTCTAAAACCTGGATACAACCATTATACATTCTGTTTTACCACTTCCCTCTTTCTCAACTGTTTCTAAGTTGAAAATATATCATTTTGCAATAATCCTGTTTAAAACAGCTTCATGGATACCCCATCACTCAGTTAAATCACCCCCCTGCCCACCCACCCCTATATAAAATATACAAAAGATTATTTCCAAAATCAATTCTCTTGCCTCTCTTTGCAAATATAAAAATATACAGATATCCTATGTCAAAATCCTTTTGCTCTCTCATCTCAAACCTTCCTCCTTCCTCTTTCTTCCCATTCACTCCTTCTTGCTATGCTGTCTGACCAGTTCAAAAATATACATGTTTTGTCATAGAAAAATTCCACCTCTGTCCACCTCTGGCTTGTCTCCTAGTCTTTAGCTTCAAAACAATGATTTCACTGCCATGTGTGATTTGAACACCTCGTCTGAATTGCCTCGGGCGTACGACCTGTGTACCACCTGATGTAAGTGCTCTCCATCCCCGCCGCACCCTCGCAGCAGGGGCCCCAGGTGTGACAGAGGCAGTCCATGAAGCCCAAGAAGTGCTACGGTGGTCTGACAAAAAGTGCCAGTGAGCTCTCCATAAAATGGGCTTTTACATCAGATGTCATCCAATGCTTAGGCCCCCCCTACGTAGGCCGTACACCACGCCGCTTCAGCTAAAGTGCTACCAATGTCGGGTTTGCCCTGTACCCCCCAGCCCTCCTTCTTTCACTCCTCCTTCTCCTCTACCACCTCGCCCTCCCTCTCTTGGCTCCTCCTCCTCACAAGTCTCCGTGCCGGCTCTCGTACTTGTTGAGGACGTTGCGACAGCGGCCCAACTCCTTCCTCATGTCGGCCACTTCCTGCCTGAGCGCTGCGTTCTCCCTCTCCAGGAAGGCGGCGCGGACGGAGATCTGGTTCTCCTTCAGGCGCCGCGCGTCTCGGGAGCGCTTGGCCGCCTCGTTGTTCTTATAGCGGCGGCTCCAGTACTTGTCGTCCTATCAGGTATCGTCGCCAGCATGGTATGGTGTGTTGGGGGGTGCGTGGGAAAGAAAGGAGAGGCGAGAAGAGGGCAAGAAGGGTCAGTTTTGTGATAAAGGAGAGGGTGAGAGGAGAGGCAGCAAGGTCCTCATGCAGTTGCATTGCAGACATTATCAACATGTATTTGTAGAAATTCCTATCTCACGTTCTGATGATACAGTAAACTACAAAACAAATGTATCAATATTAAAACACATAGGAAGTTTGCAGTAAAGGTTTTTTTTTAACACAACAAAGGTTTAGCCGACATAGAGACGTTTGAGGCCACGTCTAAAATTCTACAGCATTCCTCTGACGTCAATACCACAACTGCATGCAAGTCTCACTCTTTTCAATTGTATTCACACCGCTATCCTCATTTACATATGAAGAAGGTAGCTGACTCCAACAACACATATAAGTGTTGGATGTGTATACCTCTATGGTCATCACACATTAAGACCATCAGGCTCAGACGACACTTAGACGCAAAGAACTGTGGGAGTTGTAGTACCTTCTGCTCATCGGGCACCAGCATCTTGCGGGCCTTCTTGATCATGGGCTGGGGCTTGAGCTCCTCGTCGGTGAAGCGGTGCCTCCGAGGGTCGAAGGCCTCCTGGCCAGGGACGCTGGACAGCGCCACATCCGCTGGGTCGGGGTCAAAGTTCACCATGACATCATTTCCGTTGGTGGCAGGGGGGGCAGGGGGGCCAGGGGGCCCGGGGGGGCCGGTGGAGTTGGCTGAGGGGTCTGGGGGAGCTGCCTGTCCGCCTAGGAGAAGACCATGCAACACAACATCATACAATTGTCCGTTTGCTGGACCACTGGGGTTTGCAAAGTGCTTTTCTCAACCGTATGCAAACAACAGAGGTAAAGAGAGATTCACACAGAGGTCAAGAGGATTACAATATATGACGCATCATAACACTGTCCAGCATTATATGTCCTTTTGGCCTGCAGTCTGCAGTGTGGCTGCAGTTACATTGGCTGACCAGCAGGTGGAAGCAAAGGCCACAATCCACCCCCCACCCCTCCCCAGCTATTGTGAGGGCTGGCTTGACTAGCAGCTGGCAGATCTAGGAAAAGCCCAGCAAAACCCAAGGCCTGATAGCCACCATTTTGGACAAAAAGTTGGATTTGATCCAAGACCAGGGCTACTGAGCAACCAACCATCACCATCAGATTAATGCAGTCTTGTTTTGCCTTGGCTCGGATGTTCTTAATCCCCCCCCCCCCATGCCCTCTCTCATCACCCTTTATACACGTTCATTCTGCATGCTACTATTTACAGTAACTGTCTCTAAAAGCATGTGTTTGGAAGCCGTGGAAGCAGGTCTGACATTAAGCAGAATTATAATGCATTTTAAGATAAATCCGTAACAGGGCATGATATCTGCCTTCCATTTCTTTGTACTTCACATTGTCTGGTAGCTGTGTAGACCACGGTCTTATGTTTCAACTCAGAGATACATGTTTATCCTCAGAAGAAGCTCAACCAGAGACCAACAATAACACATTTGGAAACATTTGTTCGTTCATATTGTTAAATAGTTCATATCTTAAGATAAGAAAGCTTTGCAGCGAGGCAGAGTGTGTTGTCTCCCAGCCCTGTGGCAGGGTGATGGGATCTCCAGAGCAGAGTCATGTCCTCCTCTGGCCCAGCTAATCTCCCCGCCAGCTGCTCTCCAAACATTCATCTAACCTCCACATGAAGCGTCCAAAATGAGGAATCCATACAGATATGCAGATAGGCATGTTTCAATTAGAGCCCATGTATTCTGAAGGGATTTTCATTTCAAATGGATGCTTATGTCGTTATTGTATGACACTAAAACAACACTGTGTGTTGCCATGGGCTATTTGTGTTCTGACTGGAAGGAATTTGTAGGAAATGCAAAGTCAAAATAGACTGTAATATAGGAAGTGTGTTACATAGAATAACCTCCCTGCTCTTTAACGTAAACACAGAACAAGTGCCTTTGGATTTTGGCCTATCTACTCCTTGTGTCCTTCATTGAAAATATACACTCAATCCTTCCTCCCTCCATGGGACACAGACAGCCCCCCCCCCCTCACACACACACACACACACACACAGGCTTATTGAAAATAAACACAGGCAAGCAGAGAACAATCCCCACCCACCCAGCACACACAACACATGCATACACACACAACACATAATACACAACATCTACACATGCCCAGTGGTCCAGTTGTTGACAGGTGACACACCCCAAGAGGTCTATCCATTCTTTCATCTATGTTATGTTAACCAGAGCTCCCTCAGGTTATGTCATTATAATGGAGGAGGTGTTGTAGACAACAGCACTCCACACTGATAGGCTGTCTCTTTCGTACCATGGGCTAGATAGTCTCTATACGCTAATTTCTTAGATACAGGCTACATGACTTAAGCAATAGGCTTGTCTTTACATCTGACTTTAGTTTTTCTGCTAAGCTATTTGCAGTGCAAGGTTAGGATACTGATCTTTAGAGCTTTCATTCCCTCTTGTTTTCCCTCTGCATGCCTGCTCGGTCTCGCTCCCTCCCCTCCCTTTCTTCCTCCGCCCCTCCCTTCCTCAGTCTCTCTCACTCTCTCTCTCTTTCGCTCCACTGCTTTCTGCAGTAGCACGTGACAGGGCGACGGCACATGGCCTGAGCGTGTGAGAGCGAGAAGGAGAGAGAGACAGAGTGAGAGAGAGAGGTTGAGGGAGAGAGGGAGAGCGTTTCAAAACATGCACAGAAAACACTCATGCCTGGGTTCTTCCCCTCCAGCCCTCTCGCTCCTTTTTTCTCTCTCTCTCTCTCTCTCTCTCTCTCTCTCTCTCTCTCTCTCCCTCTCTCCATTTCTCTCTCTCTCTCTTTCTCTGCATTTACTGTACTGCAGAGTTAGGGCTCGCTTAACCCTTTCCTTCCCTTTGTGTAACCAAACTCAATCCTAACTATTTGGCCGATACTGTGAGCACATTATTCATAATTTATTTATTTCACTTTTGAACTAGTAAATCTGAGTATGGCCTCCCTACCTTAATAAAGATTATTTTACACTTCTTAGTTGATCAGATGTGAATAAATCTGTCTTTAATGTTCATTTACACAGTGTTGGATTATTTCAAATAAGAAGCATAAAGGATTGAAGAGATATCGATTAAGATATCTGCAAGAGCGTTGCCAAGGCTGTTAGGCAAATGGATGGTCTTTGAACCTTGACAGCCAAGTAACCCCTTGTACTATCTAGACTAGAATCCATAAGCCTTTAGACAGGTGCTTCACTAACAACCCTAGTTTTCCATTAATTTGTATTGGAGCACTGTAAAATTGTATTGGCTTGTGTTACTGCAGGTAAAATGTGTTTACAGTTATTTTCCCGATTTTGGCCACCCTCAAACCTGTATAGCTCTCCACTTGAACACGGGCATACACATACACACACATAATACTCTCCAACACACAAACACTCCCTTCACAAGCATCCCAGCACACTCCAACCCACCACCACCCTCTTCATCAAACACCCCCACTAACCCTGTAGGCACTCGGGACCTCCCATCATGCTTTGCTGTTGCTGCGGCGGTGGCGGCTGCGGCACTTTTTCTAGGCCCAGCAGTGAGGAGGAGGAAGATGAAGAGGAGATTGAAGAGGAGGAGCAGGGAGGCGGGGAGGATGGTGGGCACTGGGAGCTCTGTTTGGGTACGGCTGACTGGGAGCTCTGGGAGGGGATCTGGGCGCTGGCGCTGCTGGGGCCCGTGGGGTGCATCCCCATGCCGTTCTCCGTCAGGAACTCCTCCAGGTCCATGTACTGCAGCTGGAACAGGCCCCCGTCACAGGGAAGGGTGCGCTCCCACAGGAGGGGCCCCAAGAACGCCGACTGGGAGGAGTTGCGTAGGGAACCGGGGCCCCCGGGCATGCCAGGGCCGCCGGTCACCGGTTCCTCTGTGGAGTCCTGGGGTTTATCTTTGTCTATGGTGGTGGGGCACGAAAAAGGGTGAGACAGATGGTTAGACAGACAGATAGACAGACAGAACATACAGACAAACAGACAGGCATCCCGGTAGAAAAACAAAGACAGATTATGGGAAAGTTGCAGATAGACATAAACAAAGACGGGGGTAAGAGATGAGAGAGAGAGAGAGAGAGAGAGAGAGAGAGAGAGAGAGAGAGAGAGACAGAAACAGAGACAGAAACAGAGACAGACGGAGAAAGATGGAGAGAGAGGTCAGTGAGGGTACCAAAGTTTTCTTATTCACAGCATAATTATCTGCCTGTCTGCCTCGTTCTCCGTTCTGCTGCACAGTCAAGTCTAACACCGCCATTACAACCCTGATAATGCTGCAGGGGTGGCAGTATGGAGACAGGCTACTGGCTTCTCACATTCACACACACACACACACGTACACATTCTGTGAAAGGGGTGAGATTGTGAGCTACCATAATGAGCAAAGGTGGGATGTGATCAAAGAAGGCTGATTTGGTCTGGTGTGTCAACCTGACATGATATGCAGAGGACAGGAATAATGGAAGGCAAGGGGGGGGGGGGGGAGACCGGAGGTGGGGGGGAGAGTTCGGTTTTCCCAAAAAGTCAGGCTGAGACAGGAGACAGAAGGAGGAAGGTTGAGGGAGAAGGGTGATAGAGGGAGGAGGAAGGTTGAGGGAGAAGGGTGATAGAGGGAGCCAGGGGAAATGAAAAGAGTGTAAGGAGAAGAGAGGACAGAGAGGAGAGAGAGGAGAGAGGAGAGGGAGGAAAGGAGGATGGGGAGAGGAAATGCATCAAATAAAGAGTGTAAAAAGGTGAGAAAAAAGACAAATTAATGCAAACAAGACAGGTGATGTGTCATGAGACAGAATGAGAGGATAGAGGTGAAACGACAGATGAGAAGACAGGGAAATGTTAATTATAAGTGAAAGCACAAATAAGAGGATAAGAGAGATTGTGAGAGAAGAGCAAATGAAGTGATAGAGAACAGAGGGAAGGTTGCTAGATGTGAGAGAGAATTGAGAGAAAGAGAGAAAGATAGAGAATGGGGGTGGGGGGTGGGGGGGGGGGGGGAGACAGTAGAGAAAGGCGCTAAAAGAGTGGGTGTATATGCAGGCGTTTAACAAAGCCAGCCAGCAGAGAGACTGGGATGAAGGAGATGAAGATTCATCTTCCTAGTAAAAGCATCGAAGCCACAGGCAAAACCGATAGACTTCTGCTGCCAAAAACTGCAACACAACCCAGAGCTTCATCTTTAAAGTCTTAAAACATCTCATATGATCCGACATGTACAGGGGAATGCATGCTAGGGTGGTGGCAGAGATGCTGGTAGGCCCTTTGGTACGCCGACTCCATGGAGAGACTGTCAGTCCTGGTCATCATCAGCCCCCACACAAAGACCAGAGAAGACACTGCAGTGGCTTGCTTTGGACACTAGGTGGGAGCATTTAGTCAGAGTCATATTTTTCCAGGGCTGTGGACAGCAGCTGACATGGCTGGAGTCCCCTTCAGAGGCCCCTGGGTTAATATTTCACCCACTGGGTGTGAAAGAAAATGTTGTGGATCTAGACACTGTTCTTACAACAGATTAATGTAATACATGCAATAGAGATGTACCTGAGTTCAGTGAGTGTCTACTAAAAGGATTGTTGACAATTGCCTTGATAAGTGGTCTATGAATATGAGTATTGCAAATTCATTCATCAGGGTTATTCAAATGTTTTAAATCCAGCACAATCTGCTAACAGAGCATTCATGAAGGCTTCATTAGTGAGTGTTTGGAGCATGAAACACATAAAATAATAAAGCTGTTGAACTAAAACAAACAAGTCACTGCATCTGAGTCTGTGTGTGTGTTACTGTGTGTCTGTGTAAATCTGTAAGTCTGTATAAGAGTTTGTGTGTGAGGGGAGGCACAAAATATGCAAATAAGCAAGCACTACACACACATGCACACACATACATAACGCTGAGGCCCACAAAAACAAACTACAAACAAACTGCACACCTTACCTTTCATTTCGCAAGAGTCTTTTCCTCGCTGGTCAGCTTTGATTGGGATCTGCAGCAGCGACTTGAGGCTGGCCATTGAGTTCAAGTGCCCACCAGTGGAAGCCGTGCCCCCTGGGTTACCAGTCCCAAACTGCGGGCTGGCCCCGGCCAGAAGGTCCGGTGGTAAAAGCTGGGTGAGGGGCCTAGACATCAATGAACGGCCGTGGATTCCCGAAGTGAAACAACTTCTTTGTTCCAATCAATCCACAAATGATTGACAGGCCGTCAGATTATATTCAACAATGAGGCAACGGGTGAAAATAAAATAAGAAAAGAAGTTGAAAAGACTGCTGAAATGATTCCACTCCTCTTATCCATCAAAGGTCCCATGGGGAAAATAAAAATCATGTCCTCCAATACATCATGTCCAGTTCAACATCTTTAAATATGCAATTGGCCCTTTAAGAAAATGTTATCAACTCTCAATTTTTTTTAAATACAAATTTAGACCAATCTGTGCAGCTTCTTATTTGGCATTAAAAACGATGTTGTCCGTTTATTTGTGGTAAACTGTCATCGCATAGATGTGTCTCTCCTCTTGCACAGGACAAAACTGTTCCCCGAAAAATGTTAAGACATGAAAATGACGGGTGTTCATGTGGTAAAGGGGATTATCTAGCTGTAGCCTATACCGGCTCGAATATAATCGACTGAGGTGCACTGAAAAGTCCCTAAAGAAATCCAATAACCGACAGCTTCGACAATAAATACAGTTGAAAATAATTATTATACGAAAAAATAGGCTTCGTCAAAGAATATCCAACAATATGAGACTCAGGCAGATTGATGGCTGTTGTTTTCCTTTTCCACTTTGTTGCTCTCTCTCTTCTCTCTCTCTCTCTCTCTCTCTCTCTCTCTCTCTCTCTCTCTCTCTCTCTCTCTCTCTCTGTTTCTCCCCCCCCCTCTCTCTCTCTCTCGTTATTTTTTGTTCACCTTCGCTCTCTCCCTCTCCCTTTCTCCCCCACTCTCTATGCTTCCAGCGACGAAACGCTTGATGGAGCGGCGGCGAGAGTCAGCTGTAACGAACACGGGCCGCTATCGTGACGTCACATCTCACGGGGAAAGGCGCTAGGGGGCGTGGTTGTTACATATTCATGATCCACACCTCCTATGTCCCGCCTCAAAATAACGAATAAGCCCCTCCCCTGCCTTTTCCAACCAATAACAGATGGTGAGTGGTTCATTGAAACGAAACAACGCCCGACTACATACATTCAGTTCTCCATTATTCAACAGTCCTTTCGGTGTAAGGACACGTGGTCCCACGCTGTCAGTCCTAATACTAAGCAAGTGAAAGAATTGTAGTGTAAAATATGCATGTTTGAGGGAGGATCAATACGAAGCCTAATGCTCAGCGAGCTTATAGCCTATACATGCACGCTCCACACTGTTTCGTAGCCTAACTGGTTACATACCAGGAGAAAACTAAAACAGAACGTAGCCTATTAGTTTTGTTATTTTAACTTATAAAGAATAATAATTTATTTTATATTCAGGACATGCAACATTGAACGTAGGAAAAAAAAATGTTACCCCCCCAAAAAATAAGTTTTTGTGCTTAAATATCTCCTTATACCCCTCCAGTTTGTTCCTTGCATTCTGGCTGTTTAAGCACATGGACCTGGCACGCGGGAGTGCAGCCTACCGGCGGCTTTGCCTCAAAACGATTGGTCCAAAGTAGGTCAATCTCTGCCTTTCTCGGGACGCTATTGGACAAATCTAGGTCAGTTGCTCCTCCCAGTGTTCCTTTTTCTATGGCCGCGTGAGGCAGTGTGGAAGTAAAACAACAGGCAGTCAGACTCAGGAAGATTTTGTTTGGATTACAGCAGATACATACTGAGATTGTCGTTTGGAGCTACTAAAACGACTTCTTAGGGAAAATATGAATACAGTATACCCAACACTGCAATACTACCAATTCCACTACACCAATAATTGCATTCCTTTTTACTGAACAATACAAATAAAATAAACAGTGGTAATCTTAGCAACCCACTGCTAGACAACATTAAGGCAATCTGCTTCTCTTGTAAGTAATTGGTTTGAAAAAAGATTAGTCATTTGAAACAACTTCAATAACCAAATGAAAATGTAGATGTTGCAGATCTAAATGAGCAAACAAAAAGCCTGAATAATTAATTGATGGCTGATTAATGAAGTGAAAACATACTCTCTAAAGGTTTTACTAGCCTACAACGATCTCAATTACCTTTATTTCTCAGCGTCCCTTGTCCCTCTGTGTGGGCAGCCATGATCAAATAAGGGGGGCTATGGTGCCATCTATTGGCCATTAAGCAGTACTGTACTACAGTTGTCTTACAATAATAATACATTTTATTTGGGGGACGCCTTTCAGAACACTCAAGGACATCTTAAAGGAAGTTAGCCAGCAGAGGTTAAAAAAAACTAGTCTAAAATCAGGGGCCAGATCAAACTAATAAACTGGGAAAAAGAAGAAAGGCTAGAGGTTATAGGCAGTAAGCAATAAATGTCTTGAGGAGTGTGGTGAATGAGGTGGCTGGTTGGCTGTGTCGGCCTGTCGTATGTGAGGGGGGAGTGCATTCCAGAGTCTGGGTGCAGAGCAGATAAAAGTACGGCCTCCCATGGTGGGCTGGAAAAATGGGGGGGGTCTAAATAGACCCCAGCAGAGGAGCGTAGTGGGAGGTCAGAGGTAGGTGGGTATTACACAGATTACACTTACATAGACATTGTCCTGAATTGATGTCTTTATAGCACAATTATTCAAATAATCAAATTACAGACATTTTAACCGTAGCCTACAGTCCCAAAAAACAGAACCACAATCCACAGGAACATAAAACAAATCCACATTTCTAACCATGAGCAAGTATAATCAAAAGCTAACTAGTAAATACAGAATACAAGAAGGTGCAGGGTTTTCCAACACAGCAGAGGGTTTATGCCTCCAGGTCTTTTCTCTTCAGCTTCTAATTGAGTGTGGCACAGCGAAGGGCATGTGCCAAGACATGTGAGCAGCGAACAGTGTGTCTCGGTCAGGGCAGTAGAACCCGGGAGACCAGGTGTGAGCAGCACCAGGTTGTTATACAGTCAACAGAGGACATTAAACAGTAAAGGCCTGTGTGAAGACAAACATGATCATATAAGAAACGGTCATTGACCACAAAGTGCAGAACTCAATAACGGCTTTCAGATGACAGAAAATAAATATTGAATCCTATTCAAAATGACTACCACTGAGGTAACAATGACAACAAAACGACTACAGAACCTTTTAGATTTTTATTTGATTTGAGGGTTTCAACAACTCACTTTAGGCAAAGAAAAGGATAGTAATTTAGTAATAATATTACATGATTTTAGTTTACTGAAAGGAAAACACTGAAGGACAGGACCTAAGTAATGAACTAAGTGTACACACTTTTGTTACAAAATTGGGCTTAACTGTGGGGACACAGGGCTTGGTAAAAGGGGAGGAAGGAAACAATCACATCAATACACATACTTGTCCCGTTGTTTTACAAAGATAGTCCCATCTCATTCCCACCCACCCATACAATAGCAACAATGATAAAAGAAATTATACTTGGGAGTAAAAAACAGCAAATAATCAATATATAATAAAATATAATACGAATTGTACAGTACACTCCCCTTGTTCCCACAATTCATGACTTTCCTGACAATTGTAAAACTGTTTTTTATTTTTTTTATTCCCCTCCCCCCCAGTCCCGATATTTTTCTTATCCCCCAGAACTGTGTACTGGGAAATGACTCTGTTGATTCCTCTTCAACATTTTACTGCAGGACAGTTAAACTTCTGTCTGACTAGTTGTGTCCAATAACATTAACTATTGATTAGTGATTAATCAAAGACCTAAGTCATATGACTACTGATGTATTTATATCAGTTGAAACGGCATCTTACACTGACTTGTCAGGACCTTTTCAGCTAACCGACATTTTCAGTTTCAGGACAAAATGTCTTGAGTATAAAATAAGTATCCACTGGGAACAAAGAAACACACATTGTACAGAACAAGAGACAAAGACTATACTGTTTAACTGTGAATAATGAGAAAACATAATTGGAAAAACATAGGTACTTATGGTACCCCACTCCTACAAATATGCATCCAGAATTCCAGCGCAAACACAGCTAACAGAAAAAAGGGTATACTGTGATAGAATGCATTTAAGACAGGTGCTACTCAAACAGTCACATGATCTAAAATACTTTCCCCTTTGGGGAAGTCAGAACAGAGATGGAGGGTGCTTTTTGATATGGGCCTTTAGAAGTCCATGCTAACTCTCAGACACACCTCTGCTTTAGTCGGGGATTGTATGGATGAAGTGGGGATATCCTGGTAGTTACACTAAACCTTAACCCCCACCCTGCATCTTTCAAACTCGCTAGCACTTGTTTGATGTTTAAAAAATAAAATAAAAATGAAAGAAAATCAGTGGCTGTATTCAGTCACAACTGTTGTTCTTTCAGGCTGAATAAGCTGAGGCTGTACAGGCTGAGGTTCCACAGGTGTGACGGGCAGATCACACTCTTGCTTCAGAACCCCCATCTCTTTAGGGGGAGACTTCATCCTCAAGCTCCAGTTGCCGCTGCCTCCCCCGGTCACCCCTCGGCAGGACACCCGGTGCCTCTCCAGCAGGGTCCCATTCCAGAAGCAGTGGCGGCACTTGCGGCAGGCGAACGAGCCCTTGGCCAGGTGATGGCCTCTGTGTTTCAGGGCTCTCCTCAGCGTGCGTGAGCGCTTCCCACAGACGGGGCACTTCAGGCGTGCTTCGTGGCCCGCATTAATGGGCGGGTGCCTAATGGCGTGGTGGATCAGGACGGAGGCCTGCCTAGCATATGTGGTGCTGGGGCAGATGGGACAGGGGAAGCGCTTGATGGGCGTTTCCATGGAGGTCAGCCCGGACACTCTCACCGCACCTCCTTGCCACGCCTTCACATTCATCCCTCCTCCTTTGATCCTCAGCTGGGCCAGCAGCTTCTTCCTTGCCAGCTGCTGCTGCATCCTGCCCCTCTTTCTCCTCATGATCATCAGCTTCCTCTTGGTCTCTTTGCTCAGGGGCACACCCACCAGCTGCCCCCCCCTCATGATACTGTGGATCTCAACACGTCTTTTCTTCTTCATTTTTCTTAAGCCACGGTGGGGGTGGTAGTTTTGCGACCGGTACTGAAAAGGGTGGTGCTGTCCCTGGGTGCTGGGGTGGATCACATTGGAGCCTGAAGGATAGGTGACGTTGGAGCCTGAGGAGTGGGCTCCGGACTCATAGTAGAGGGGGGAGTATGCAGCTGACTGGTGGGACTGGCTCCCCCCTTGACGGGCCCCACCCGACGGGTTTCCCTGCGCGGACCGACCAAGACCGTGCTGGGACATCCTGTGCCTGGACAAACTGTTGGAGTAAGCAAATGCCTTGCCACACACTTCGCATCTGAAGGTCTTTTCCCCTCCCCCGCCCCCTCCGTGAACTGTCTGTTGGTGGGCCGTCAGGTGGAAGTGGTGGCGGAAGGACTTCCAGCACACAGTGCAGGTGTAGAGCCTCTGACCTGGCTGGGTGGAGCCGGACCCTTGGGCCTTATCTTGAGAGTAGGGGTAGTAGGACTCGGAGTTGGACTGATTACCACCCTGACTGATGGCTCCGACTTTGCTAACTTTTGTCCCGTTACCGTCAATCTCCCCTTTCCTGTGGAGTTTACCATGCCTCACCAGGCTCTGTGCGTAAGCAAACTCCTTCCCACACAAGTTGCATTTGTAGTTCTTCTGCCCAGAGTGGACCGTCAGATGCTTGGTGAGGTGGAAGGCTTCCCTGAAGGTTTTTCCACAGACGTCGCAAGCGTGGGGCTTTTCCCCGGTGTGGACGCGGTCATGGCGCCGCAAGGTCTCACCTCTCCTGAAGCGCTTACCGCACACATTACACACATGTGGTCGCTCCGAGCCGTCCCCACGAGGCCCCGGACTTCTCCTCCGTCTCACGATAGTTCCCGGGTCTCTCTTCTGGCGAGGCTTACGAGGACGTTTAAGTTTGGCGTTTGGGTGGCTGGGGTGGGTCAAAGGCATAGTGGAGCCGCTGCCGGCTCGGTAGCTTTTGTCCATCTCGGACGTGGACGACGGCCCGCCGGGGGACACCCCCATGTTCCCGAAGCCGAGGCCTCCCAGCAAACCTCCGATGATGTCTCTCCGCTCCTCCCCTCGGCTCTCACCGGTGTTGATGTCACAGGAGGCGGCTGCTGCTGCGGCGATAGCCGACATGGCACTGCTAGTGACCTCATCCTCTGAGTCGTCCAATAGGGATGAAAGGGGGAGGTGTGGCTGTTGGTGGTGGTGGTGCTGCTGTTGTTGTTGCTGCTGCTGTTGACTCTGGGGGTGAGGGTGGAGAGTCGGCGCCAACGGAGCCTTTCTCAGGGTCTGGCTGCCCATCCCGTTGCCAAGGGAGCTCTCTCCCGGGTAGAGAGAAGACGGGTTGGTCTGTTGTCGTCTGTAGTCGTCCACACTGTAGGAAGGCTGGTAGCGGTTCCTGGAGTAATCAGAGCTGTACTTCGCTTCACCCCCGTCTCCAGACCCGCTGCTACCTGCCACCATCCCGGACTTGCTCCCTCCAGGGTTGGAGGAGGTGTCACTGCCAGTGCTGCTCCGGTTCTTCTGGGATCTGGGGGGCTTGCCGCACGTACCAGACGCAGCGTGGTTAAGCAGGGAGGTGCTCTCTCGGAAGCAGCGTCCACAAGCAGGGCAGCGGAATGGCTTCTCATCGTGGATCTTCTCGTGTCTGGTCAGGGACTCGCGGCGGTTGAAAGACCTCTGACAGATGCTGCAGGCAAACGGACGAGTTCCAGAGTGGATGACGCCATGCTGGAGGAGGTGGCCTCTCTTCTTGAATCCCTTGCCACACTCGGAGCAGCAGAAGGTTCTATCTGGGCTAGGGGACCTGGGGGACTTGCCAGAGCCACTGCTCATAGGGCCATCAGAGGACAGACCGTGGCTGCGGAGGTGGCGGCGGAGGCTGGAGAGGTGGGTGAAGGTCTTGCCACATTCGCCGCAGTGGTAGAGTGGTTCCGGTTCGGGCTGGCTAGAACCAGATGCCATGGGGTTGAGATTCTCGGATTTGGGGAGCTGTGAACCGTTGGCTACCAACACGGAGGTGGAGGAGGAAGAGGGAGCTGAGGAAGAGGAGGAAGAGACAGTTGAGGAGGGTTGTGTGGACGAGGAGAGGAGAGATGAATGCTCATTACCAATGCCGGATATGCCAACACTTCCAGATCCTCCTCCTACCAGGCCTGAGGATGTATTCTGACTGTGCCCACTAGAGCTGCTGTGGCAGTTGCTAACACTGCTACTGCTATGACTGCCGCTATCTGACTTTCTTTGAGGGAGGTAGCCAGCCATAGCCTTCTTTCTCCTGCTGCCACCGCTTCCCCCTCCTCCACTTCCACTAGACCCAGACCCACTGTCTCCTTTCCCCTCGTCTTTTGAGAGTGATAGATGAAGAGGTAGAGGTAGAGGCAGGCCACCAGCCTCCTGCTGCATCAATGAAGCTATCTGATTGGAAGAGAGGACCGGGATGCCCTGGAAGTCAAAGCCACCAAGGGGTGCTGGCTGGGGGGCAGGGTGGAGGGGATGGTGGGGGTGAGGATGACTGTGGGGGTGAGACAAGGCATGGGGGGGCAGCTGCTGTTGCTGCTGCTGGGGCTGGGGGGTGGGATGGCCATGGCTGTGGGAGGAGTGAAGCGCTGGAGGTGGAGCAAGGGCAGAGTTGGAGTCACTCGCCCCTTGGCCCAATCCCAGGCCAAGATGGTTATGAGTCCCCTGTTGAACCAGGAACTGCTCCAGGCTGCTATTGGTCGGGACCCCGGACAGGAAGTACTGATTGGCCGCAAGCATGCAACTGAACTGCTGATGCAGGCTACGTGGGTCTGATTGTGGACCAACAAGAGGTTGGCCCAGGGAGGTCACAGCACTGCTGCCAGAAGGGTTGTTGGAAGCAGATGTAGAGGGAGAAGGGGAGGTCGAGGAGGGACCAGACGAGGGCTGGGGAACAGAGAGACCAGGGTGTAACGGAGGTGGAGGGGGAGCAGATGTGACCACCCCTCCTATAACACCTGCACCCCCTCCACTACTACTGCCCCCAAAGTCAAAGCGCCCCATCCCAGAATGCAGCTGCTCCTGCGCCAGCGCCGCCTCGGCCGGGTGGAAAGGCCGCAGGAACTGGGGGTATCCCGCCGACGAGCTCCCGCTGCTGCTGCTCATCTTGCTGGACTTACGCGAGCTGTGCGACGACGACGAGGACTGAGACTGGTGGGATATGGGCGGGGGAGGGGCGCTCATTTTGGCAAAGATGGAGGAGGAGTCGGCGAAGGAGGAGCCTCGGGAGGACAAGCCCAGCCCCGAAAGGAGGCTCCCCGAGGGCTCGCCGGGTTGCTGATGCTGCTGCTGGAGCTGCTGGAGCTGCTGCTGGTGCTGGACTTGCTGTTGATGTTGGAGCTGCCTCTCTAATCCAAGGCCTTTGAACTGATGGGCTTGGTGTCCACTAAGCATCTCTAGAATGTCCATGGGGTACTTGCTAAACTGGAACATCTCCCACACACTGATGGGAGGCTGTCCCAGGGCAACTCCCCTTGTTGTTGAAATCAACAACAGTTATTCCCACCCACCTAATAACTGAGCTCAGCGCTGCAGAGTTGGCCTACACTCTAGTGCTCTTTGAAGCCTTTGACTCCAAACTTTGAATTAACAACTCTTATCACTATGACCTTTTTTTAAATTCTCTCTCACACATGAATGCTTACTGCTTACACACTCTCCAGGCAAATGTGGATTAGGCAAATATGGAGGGCACCAAGGTGAAGACCTGCTAGTTTTCTATGTTTGCTTGTTGCTAAATTAGAAATAATTCTTACGGTGTGTGAATGCCTATGACGTGTAAAAATAAAAAAGAAGAAATCAATGTCTAACATATAAAAGGTTGAGTCTGTAGTGTTTTGAAGTCCTTCTTGTAGAGGAGCAGTGGTTCCAGGTCCAATTATACTCCTCAGAAGGTGTCAGTGTTCATTGACTGGGCACATGAGGCAAACTGTTATTTCTATCCGTCAGCCTCCTGATGCCACCTACTCAGAACCTGGGGAGAGAAGGAGTGAGCGGAGAGAGAGAAAGGAAAGATGAGAAAATAGTCAACCATGATGAAAAAAACCACCATCTTCTACTTTTGCAGACATTCCACATAATATACAATTGAGTTCTGTGCAACTGTGTCTGTTTTGTTATGTAAAACAAATTATGCAAAGGACTGTCAGGGCATGTATGCATGCTTAAATTATAGAGATTTATGCAAAAGTAATGTACATTTGGCACTGATGAGAGGATGAACAGTATTTCTTCTTGCATGCCAATGAAAACAAAAGTTAAAAGCAATACAAAAAGGCTTGAAATGGTCTACATGAAGTAACGTCAAAAATGCAATTACATGCATTTGGTGAAATTGATTAATCATTTTATGATGGAATTTTATGTCAAGTGATTTATTTAAATAGTACATGATTATATCCGTCATAATAACTACTACCATTTAACTACTTTATTATTTTGTCGCTACAGCTCCTACTTCGTTTGCATCTGCAACAGTTTATAGAGACAAACAAATACACCCTAGCCCATTCAAAAACAATAAAAACACAAAACGGATGCTTAGTCACCAATTATCAATGTATACAATGATGATAATATCGCCTGAGTGTATTAAGATTTCATTGCAAAACGTTTAGGAAAAATTTAAATGACCTAGGTAATTAAGTTTTGATTAGGATCTTACCAAAACAAGCTACAGGTTTGTAGCGCTGCTTGTTCGACCGTAGGTTTTAAAAAGGAACAGAGAGGGAGGAGTGGGGTAGACTTCCATCAATCACCTTCGGGTTATCTTTTTAGCTAGTAGTTGAGAGAAAATAGCCAGTATTAAAATGCCATGTCTGCAAGGCGCACAGCTCGCCACCCTAATCACACAGGCGCTACATCATACAAATTGTCTAGCTGTTAGAACGTACAACCAAAAATACGATTTAGGTTGAAGAGAAAGTATGAATCTTAATTACACTAAAGCCACCATTGAAAACCATGTAAAAAGCTTGATATCAAGCGTAGTCAATGTACTCTAGCTTGTCTTGGTTTCTGCTAGTGCTGCTAGCTAGCCTAATAGCTAGACTAGAGCTAACGCTAGCTAGCTTACGTTAGCTAACAAACAAGCTAGCTGTAGCTAGCTAACGAATTCGCTTGAAAATACGTATTTACCTCAGAGCATCAGTCGGCTAGGCAATCATGGAGAAACACAAAAGCAAAACGCAGAACAAAGACGTGTTGAAAATGCCGTCTTGTAAACAACGGCTTTCTATTTCATGTCAGCGGGCCATTTTTCTTCATCCCTGGAAAAATACTTTCAAAGGCCTCCCTCTCCATCGGCCCGGGAGGGCTGTTTTCGACTCCCTAACAAAAACTATTTCCGCTGTGTTAGCTTGCTATTATATCTAAATCCATGGTCCGAAGCTAGACATTTAATGCTTTCATCGTTTACTTTTCGAATTCAACGAAGGCGGCCTTTCTTATAATTTTTTCGTTCTTTTTCATCGGCCAAATATTTTCCGCCCCGTGTCAATTTTAGGTGTCCCCGTCGGTAGACGACGGCTGCGAAGCTCGCTTAAAATGGTAGTTTCCGTTGTGAATTCTGCTTCCGGGTCGGGTTCCAGGTCAAACTGTCCGACAAACAGACTCGATGTTTGTACTTATCCTTACAATTTTTTATTAAAATGAAGTGTTACAGTGCAGCACTGAGAGTGCCTGTGAGTATTAACATTGTAATGTGTGCTGGCTGGCTGGCTGTGTGTGTGTGTGCGTGCGCCCGGCGCGCGTGTGTGTGTGTGACAGAGAGAGAGAAAGCGCTAGTTGCCTCCCATGAGTATGGATGTTTGAACTTTTGTTAAAAGTTGATTGAGTATGATTGATCAGTCACAAACATTCTCGAATGTCTGAAATGTCAGCACTTAATTACTTCTTCGTTGTTGAACTTTTTTTATGCTCCTTTTTGTAAAGTCCCTGATGTTTCACCCTTTTTTATACTGCCATTTAACAATAAACAGGAGTAAACAAATAGACTTGACTAATGTTGTGGGATTTATTTTATTGTTATTATCATTTGAACATTATGATTCTACAAACGCGAGAATTGATCACCAACAATCAAAATAAGGGTTGCACGCTTGTGAGATCTTAATTTCTTGTAAAACAAGACATGGGGAGGAAGGGGTACTGTGTTATGTATTAAATTAGTTTAATTATTATACAATTTTGTTGAGGTATGGCAAGTAACTGGGAAAATACAAACATACACCTCCACTTCCCCAGCCTCCAAAAACACATATGGTTCAGTGAGGTTGACACACACACACACACCATCTCATCAGGAACAACTCATGCCACAACATGTCAACCCACGTGCCAAGAAACCACAGCCATTTTATGCTCCACCCCTCTCAACACCCACACTTTCTGCTATCACACACATACACACACACAAACACACACACACACACACACACAGATATGCATAAACGGAACCTCAACAGGCACAGAGCTCTGTCTGGGTGTACTCAACAGAACATGGACACAACATCTGCATATCTCCAGAAATACAAGAAAAAACAAACATGAAAAGTAGAACTGAATCTTTGTGTGGCGTGTAGTTTTTTTTGTTGCCTCTTTCTGTTTTTAAGCAAGCATGGATAATACTATTTTCTCTCTACAAAAATCATTGGCCCACTCTAGTCCGATGATTGATCTTCCATGTCAAACAAAGCAAGTCACAATACATTCTCCATTCTTTCCTGCTATAGTCCCCCACCTTTACAATATGTAGCTATATAAAAGAGTGACATTCTGGTCACATTATTATAATCTTATGAATGCACTAATTTAAACAATGTTATTTTTTAGGACAAGCCTTTGATTAACACGTTTTTTTGTGTGTGTATTTCGAAATTGCTTTGGTGAACGTCGCTCAACAAGAAAAGCTTTGATTGATTAATGTCCTTTTTTTTAATCCAAAAAAGCCAATATAAACAATAATGATCATATCTTGGGTTTCAAATAGTTTGTGAATTCCCTGAAAAACACATCATGGTACTTGTAAAATCCCAAGTTTGATCTAATATGAGATTCAGCATTCCTGAAAGACATAGAAATACACACGGGCACAGAAATACAGACGCATGTACATTACACATACACGCTTTGACATCATAAGTCAGCACTATGACATCATCAACACTGGCTTTGACATCTTCATGCGGTTTGTCTTTTCACTTTTGATTGCATCTGCTTTTTTCGTCAAGAATACAAAGGTTTAAAATCCACTAGAAAGTTGAAATATTCAAAATCCAGGATACATTAAGTCACAGAGAAAATAAAAAGGGAAACAAATAATCATGATAATCTTAATGATAATAATCAATAATAATCTTATATCAATCATAATCATGACCACAAAGGACACAAACACATATCATATTGATAACAACCATTGCCTGACTTAAAGCTCCAGCTGTTTTCAAAGTTCTTCCTTGTTCCCAAGTCACAATTTAGGGGGAATGAACAATGCATCTTGCAACGTACAAAAAATTAAGTAAACAATGTACTTATCCTTCCCCCCTCAATTAAAACTTTGAGCGAAGAACCCGGCCCTTCCAAAAACAGCTTAGTTAATCTTAGAACCGGGTACCAACAAAGGAAAGAGAACACTTCGATTTACAAAATATGACATCATGTTGACCACTCCTTCTCTCTGATGTAAAAAAGAAATAATAGAATGGCTTTTTTGTCACACTGACTTTTTAATCTCACATGAGCACAAATTATTCGAGCAGAATTTCCTCTTCATTTTTTTTCTCACACTTATAAAAAATGTGTCAGCAGTGATATTTTCTGCATCGACACAACTGTGTCCAAATATTGACATCGAAGAAATGAGAAGCTGACATATAACACACACCACAGACACACAAAGAAGTTCTAGAATAGCCCTTGGTGTGAAGTGTCCATTACCCCCAACCCCCATCCATACTCCCCCCTCTCCATTTCCCCTTCCAATAAAATGTGAACCGCTGCTGGAGTGCTTTTGATTTCATACTACGTTTTGTGGCATTCAGAGAAAACAAATGTGTTTACTAAAGTCCCAAGAGCTGTTTCTGGTTTCAGGGCAAGATTTTGGGGCAGCAAAAAGCCCTTCAATTGACCTAGAACAAAGTCAACTGATTGACATCAGTAAAAACTCTCCGTGCTGTTCCTATCTTGCGGTCCATTGTCACACACAGACAGCTGGGCCCTTGAAACCGACTGATTGTGTGTAAAATGATGGCTTTCTGTGTGGCCACTATCAACAGGACAGTATTGATCTCTGTGGTGTTATGACTGAATGGTCATCAGTCATGAGACATGCACCGTACACTAGTGATCCTAACAAGCAACTCCTCGGTGGGATGGACACACGCCATGGCCGTTAGTCAATCAGGAGAGGGTATAAAGGTGATGCATCAAAGTGATAGGTCAAATCAACCCAGCGAGTCAATTCAGCCACATAATCAAGTGGTTAACCAATCACAGGGTCTCAAATGGAATATATAGTGGTGAATGTGAGATTAGGATAACCCTCCTCAAAACAACTTTTTATATATATTGTCCAGAGATGAGCGTTATTTGGACAGGGGTTCTGTGTTTTGTGAAGACATAATGTATATTGTACTGTCTGAGAGGGCTCATATCAACAGATTAATTCATTTAAAAAGCAATAATATGCAATATTGTTCAGTCTATAAATGTTTTTGTACAAAAGTACAAAATAACCTTATCTTCTTTAAAGTACATATCAATCCTATTATCTGGTAGGACATTTGTACAGTATTTTCTATGTGAGAATACTATGCCCTTCACAAAATGCTGCTGTAAACACTATCAACATTACAAATATGACCCATCTGGATCCACCAATAAAAATCCTTACATTATATAGTACTAAGGATAACCCATGGTCATATCTCAAATGCACTCACAAGGGAGAAAAAAAACAGTTTAGTTTATATTTTGGCACTTTACACTGCCTCATCTTTCTCTTCCTTAATAATATGGCTGAAAACTCTCATTTCCAAACCGTACAATAACACCAATAGAAACACTGGGGTTGAATAATTTCCTTAAACAATGTCACTGTCTTTGCGGTTGCTTTCCTTCAAAGCACTTCTAACAGTGGTCAGGTCTCCTCTGAGCCTGTCTTCTCTTTTGCTTGAAATTTCCATGGACTCATCTGAGGCTGTTTGTTGGGATGAACCTTCTTCTTTGTGACTTTCACCAGTTTGACCATTTCTCTCCGGTCGAGGCCTCTTGTACTCGTTTTCCGCATCATGTTGAGTTAGACACATCTTCCGACTTCTTGTCTTCGGCTTGGACATTCCTCGTCTCCATTTCTCCTTCTCCATTTCTCTCTTTCTCCCTGTCGCCCTTGAGTTCACACGGTCACCTCATTCTTACTCGCCGTCCTCAGTCCCTGCCCCCCTCCTCCCCCTCCTCCTCCCCCTGGGATGAAGTGCAGCTGTTCGATGGTGTTCTGCCTCTTGCTAGCAAAGGCCATCCTTCGGGCATTGTGGCCCCCGGTCGTCCCCGCTCCACTGCTCCCCAAACCCGCCCCATGTCCGTGGGGATCCCCCCAGCCTCCCCCCCCAGGCCCGCTCATCATCGTTGTCGTGTGCCTCTCGTGCTCATGTCCTGATGTGGGGTGCGAGTTCATCTTGATCATGTGGTGGCGATCCAGGGAGGGCGTGGCGCACACGTTTTGCGTTGACTGGGCCTTCTGGTGGTGCGTGAGACGTGGCATGGTGGGCATCATGCCCGCAAAGTCGCCCATACCGAGCATCCTCTCCTCCAGTCGGTCTGGGGAGACCAGCAGGCGTTCCTGGGACTTGCGCAGTGTTTGGGAGGTCTTGCTGGTGGTCATGGCTTTGTAATACTGATGCTGCTGGTTCTTAGACAGCCTGGAGAGAGTGTTACCCTCCCCCAGGGCCAGGAGCTGGTCCTGGGACATGACCCGACGAGGTGGCCTGTCGAAGGTGGCGCTGTACTGGGGCTGAGACTGGGCAGGGAGGGGGTAGGGGTTGGGGGTGGAGATGGGGATGTGGATCCTGGGACGAGAGCTGTGGTGGGGGAGTGTCCCGCGGGCTCCCAGGGTGTAGTCTCCCCCCCAGTGGAGGTGGTGCTGGGAAGAGTGAAAGGAAGGAGGGGCATTGTTGGGTCTCCGTTTGGAAGTGTAGTAGCCCGAGTAGTCATCTAGATCTTTTTCTGCTTGTGCAGGTTTCATGTTTATCAAGGGTAGTTTTGCAAGTGAAAAGAAAAGAGAATAAGACAATTGGAAATGACATCATTAATTAATTCGGTCATTAGGATCATTAATTATATGTCAGACAATACAGAGAATAGTAAGATTGCCCAACCCTAGCCCTTAGCCCAAGGTATTGCCATAGCCCCAACCTTAGTCCATTTTTATCTCTATCCTTAGCTTAACCTTTTATCTGTAAAACCTCTCCGAATCAGTTTCCGGAGAGGCAACGTAACCGTGACCTTTACCCAGCAGTCACTGATGCCTCTGTGGTTACTCATCCCCCCCCCCCCCCCCCCCCCCGCCCCCATATTATGTCAAGTCTTCTCTGACTACTGTTCTGGACAAAGAAACCTTCATCACTGCCCTTCTCTGCGATATTCTCCCAACATGCACATCAAAAGAAGCACGCCTGTTCTGGAGGCTGCAGTGTTGTCCTCCGATGCTGCCACACACATACACAAACCCCCATCGAGTGTATATCCGTCATATAGCCCTCCTCCACTGCTGTGCCTCCCCCTCAACAGTCTCCTTCCGCTACCCAGCGACTGCCACCTTCAGACAGTCTCCCTTTCTCCTCTCGTCTGTCGCAGACCCCGGCGCGCCGCTGCCCTTTCCCATCTCTCTAGATTCCCTCCCTCAGTCCCTCTCTCGCCCCTCTGCCCACACACTCTTCCCTCCCTTCCTACGTCTCTCACCAAGCCTCTTCAGAGAGCTGTAGCGGTTGATCTCAGGTTTCATGACTGCGTCGTAGGAGGGCGGCAGCTGGGCCAGGTTGTGGAAGGAGTGGGAGAAGGAGGGGTGGGGGTGGGAGTACAGGCCGGGGCCTGGGACGGCACCGGGCCCAGAGCTGATGCTGTTCTTCAGCTTGCTGGAGATGAGAGTGCTCCCTCCACTGGAGGCCAGCTGGTTGTTGTTCATGCGGGGCACACGTTCTGAGGAGGAACACACACACCACAAGTCAAGACTCTGTAGGACACCTCCACACACACTGCCGGGCCTAGCCTGGGGGCTGGCATTGACCAGGGGAATATTCCTAGTGGCCTTACATGTATAAACAAGGTACATGTATAAAACTCGACAAGGTTGTGCATTGATGGTTTGACATTTATAAAATGTATAGCTTACATTTAAAACTTCTGAACACATATAAAAGTGGTACATTTAACATTGTTTTATATATATATATATATATTTTAAAGGCCCAACATATACAGGTGCATTTAAAATGACCAAACCAACATAGGTGCATTTAAAATGACCTTACATGTACTGGCACATTTATAATAGCATTCAAAGGCACATTTATAGAGATAAGACATGCCATTTCCTCGCAAATTAAGCTAGTAGATTGAGTTATGTTTGCCATTCACAGGTAGTCGTTTACAATTCCTCATTAGGCAATAATAGTATGTGAAATCATTTAAAATTATCGCCAGACACTTTGGTCATTGACCATTGGCAGTAATGGCCAATGATGTCCAATAATGTCCGTTTTACAACCACTGAGATAGCAGATGCACACTAAGTGGACACTCGTACGCACGCACGCACACACAGTCACATGCGCGCGCTCACGCACACAGGCTTTAGGAAGAGCAGCAATGTGACAACTGACTTCACCAAAGCCTCGCGCCATCATCCTAGCACCCGAGCATCGTTAGCACAGTAACCAATAAAAGAAGCAAGGTAAGATACACTAGCAGGACAGAAACACACACAGAGACAGAGTGATTGGGTGGTTGGTTGCACTGACTGACTGACACAGCCACAGCATTAGAACACTACCAGCGGTGCACAACAAGGAAACAGACGAGTCATGAACAAGGCCACACACACACACCCCGCAGCCTGCGCTAGCTGGTTAGCTAGCTCGCGATCTGCAGGAGGCTTACCGATAGTAGCCGTATGTTTTGGGCTGGTACCAGACACCTGGATAAAATTTTGGTGCAAGTTGCCAACTGCAAGAGAGCAGAGCGGACACACTGATGGACAGCCACTTGGGCATGTGTGTGATGCATGTGTGTCTGTGAGTGTGAGGAAGAGAGACAGAGAGAGGAAGGGACAGAAAGTGGAAGAAGTGTGTGTGTGTATTTCATAAGAGAGTATGGGACTCCGTATAGTCAACATTCTATCAGGCCCACCATCTCTTTTCATCACCTAAACACAGTCGGTCTCTGAAGATAACAAAACTGGCAGTACTTTTTTCGGTTTGCTCAGGATATCCTCTTGGTGTCATGGAAAAAGCATTGCTTTGCAGACACAGAGATCCATGACTTTCACAAATATTGATTTCACGTGTTATATCTCTGCACCAAATTCCTGTATTTATACAGATGTTATTCTGTTACTTTTGGATAAAGCAGTACCCCAGTATCATTCCTCTAGCTAGTTCTTCTAGAGACTCACTGCGGTTTTCCTTGGTCGGGATGACGGGGGTGTAGAGGTTCTTAGGAGGGCGGCCCAGTGTCGCGTCTGAGGTGGAGGTGGTCAGAACATTGCTGTTGTTCCTCTCGCCAGGCTGGACCGGGCTGGACTGGTGTCGTAGAATGTCCACCAGGGCTCTGAAGGGGAAGAAGAAAAAAAAGAGAGAGAAAGGAAAAAGAGATGGCAATCATTTTGCATCCTTTGAGCCTTGATCTGTGCCTATTGAACGGTACCTGGATCCCACACCTAGAATCAGAACCTAAAACCTACAACAGCTTGGGAAAGGTCTGTTGTTCTCAGACACCACATACAGTACAGTCGGAAATCCCAGTCACTCAGACCCAACTCTCTCTCGCGTACTAGTCTCTATCTCTTTCTTCATCACCTTCTCTCTCCACCAAACCACTCTCTCCCCCCCCCCCCCCCCCTCCCTCTCACCTACCTGGGCATGTTGATGTCCCTATTCCGGGGCCTACGTGACACCTTGGAGAAGGCCACCCTGATCCCCACCGCCAGCAACAGGGTGAAGGAGATCACCCCTCCAATCACGTAAGCGGTGCTGTTGCTTTGCTGCTGCAGGGTCTTCAGATAAGGGTCGGGCCGGTTCCCTGGTGCCACCGAGCCCGGCATCTGGGTGTTGGCCCAGACTGGGGAGATATAGTTGTTGCAGGACTCCTGGTCCAGACGGCTGCGTTGGTGCTCACAGCAGAAGCGGTAGTGGCAGGTCCCACAGCAGTAGATGTACGTGTCCTTGGCGCAGGTGAACGTGTTGTCGAACTGGCCCATCACGTCGTAGTAGCCCCTGCACACATCCACATCCACCAGACGCCGTGGGGGCGGAGCCACCTGAGCAGCGCCCCACGGCGGCTTCAGGGCATCCTCGGCCGTCATGTTCTGGGGGAGCATGACTTGGGGGAGGGGCTTAGGTGGTAACTCCTCCCCCTTTTGCATTCCTTCGTCCTCAACCTCGGCCTCCTTGGGTGCTGTTTTCGGCCCTGCCGGGGGAGGCGGTAATGGTTTGCCTCGGAAACCAGTGAGGAGGAAGAGGGATGTACTGGCGGAATCCTTGTCGGCAGCACGCCGTTCAGTGGTGATGGTTGCACCGGAGACGGAAAGGCCAGAAAGGAGAAGTATGATAGAGGTGCAAAACATCTTGGTGTACAATGAGGGCCTCATTTTCTAAGAGTCTGGGCCGATATAAAACAAAAAATAAATACAACTGTGTCTGTCGCAAAATCTTTGAAGATCTTGGCGAAATGTCTTGATACCAAGATGCACTGTGTTGTTTCTTCTTTAAATACCACTTCTGTAAGTGTAACAATATAAAAAAAGCTTCTTTTGTCAAGGGTACAACTTCTAAAAAGCAACCTCAACCTCAAAGGAGTGTTCTTTGACCATACATATGCAAGTGTGAATCTTTCTACTTGCAGTTCAGTTGGTTGAGTTTATACAAGCACTGTGTGTTTGGCATTTCACTATAAGGTCTTATAATGTAAACATATCTCTCAAGCGTTCAGTAAAAATCCATCCTTACAAGCAGCTTATGTAAACACTGAGGTTCATATATTTGTTTTTATGACTAAAAATTGTAGGTGCTCAGATTGACAGCCTGGGTTATGGTTACTCTGATAAAAGCACTATTTGAGAAGCATCTTAAGAAACTCTTCAACCATGGAATGATAAGGGTTTAACAGTGATGTAAATGGGATATGTGTGGCTCTGTATTGTAAACACACATTGACAAAGTCATATTTATGGAATGATAGTACTTGTATGGAACAGTAATGCTTGTTTTCTCTCTGCTGACCTGAATTCTATCACGGCAAGTATTGGCTTTCTTTTCGAAGTACTAGGCAGTATTGTCTTGTAAACAAATGAGAAAGTGTAAACTTTAACACCTTTCAATGACCGAGAAAGGTGAAAGAAATGTATTGTTTTTTTTAAGGGGAGGGGGGGTGGAGGGTGACTGAAATGGAGTTAATTCAATGGAAAATGTATCCCGTAAACACTTACTTTTGCATGTAAACTTTGTTTCTGTGTTTAAAATTTTACCTTTAGATAAAAGTATTGAGACTTTAAATTGGCACTTTAGTCATAACCTTTGTAAGTTTTGACCTGTAAACGTATTTTGGGAAAACTATAGGGAAAACTATTTAAATTGTAAGACTTAATTCTTAGAGCTTTATCTGAGTTGTAAACACTTGTCTTGGCAGCATTTGATACTGTCTCCCTTCTTCAGGTTGTAAACTAATTAGGGAGTAGTGCTGACACAAGATTGGAACTATTTATGTCGATATATGTTACAAGTAGCACGCTAGGGTTACTTTATCCCGCTACTGTTCACTCTCAAAATAACTATCAAAGATCAGTAGAGCGAGTTGTCGTTGGAGAAATAGGAATCCTAAGAAGTGAATGTAATAGGACGATTAGAGCAATATATGGGAGGTGTCCGTAGGACAAGACTCGTCACCAGGTCTGGTCAGGAATATGAGGGTACTGGTTACTGTACCAAGCAGCATTTAAGTTTGAGACATGAAGGACAACACAGGTCATGCCTAACTGAGCTATCAAAAATAAAAACTGATTGCAACCAAGTGGTGAGTGAAATGGCTCAAGGCAGTCGGAGATGGTAAAAAACACAGATAGATTGAGAAAAGGGGAGAGCGTGGATCGGGGATGGAAGGAGGAAAGGAGAAGGGGAGACAGAAAGGGCTCTATGTGCGTCTGCAGCCTTTGCGTGAGTGTCTTTGTTCTGAGTTTAGTTTGGCCCAACAGAACAGGACAAAAGTGGGCTTGGGCCCAGTTCTAGCAGGACAGGGCGGTTCCGCCCAGAGAACAGACATGAAAATGTCTGGATTCATTCGTCAATACAGAAGATAAGGTTGAATGATGTGAACACTAAAACTATCACTTCGCAAGCAGAATAGAGTATGTATGTAATCTATTCGATAATCTCAATTTATATAAATAAAACAATATAATAATTTATAATATCACTGTGATATTGTAATTACATTAAAAAAACATTAGTTTACCAAAAAAAACATTTAGAAATTGTTAAATGCATATGCGTTTTCACTTCACTGATGGGATTTTATACATTTTTAAGTGTTTGGTTTTAATATGGCTGGTGTGTTACTATGGCTTATAAATGTATGTTTTCATGAGTGGTCTCTTCCACAGATAAACTGCATGGCCATATGTAGGGTTAATGTTCCGTGTACTGAGAGGGGTAAAAAGGAAGAGCAAAACTGTTGACTCTCATTTGCAACAATACTTTCACTGTAAATGAAATGGAAAAAGGGGCTTTTCCGAATGTTCACTGGAGCATGATCGCATGCACTATACACAGGGAAGGGATGCTACACAGATTCCTCAGAGAGAAAGAAAGAGAGAGGTAGAGGAAGAGAGGAAAACCAAAGGGAGGGAGATGAAGAAACGTTCGTAGCAGCCGGTCTATCTATCTCCTTCTATGTGGATTGTGTTGCTCATCCATCAAGCGGACCAGTCAACGGAGGAGCCGTGTGCTCGGTGTTCTGCCGTGGGGCACGTTCAGGAGTTATCGCTGCTCACCAGTCTCCTCCCGGCGCTCGGCACCGCGCTACGCAAGCACCAGCCCTCTCTCGGACCCGATCCTTTTAAAAAAGCACTTTGAAATTTAAAGCGGTGCTCTCTGTTTGTGAAAGCCTTAGCAGCAGCTACTGCGTAAAACACTAATGAATGGAGTGTTGTCTGTGTGTGTTGGGGCAGAAAGACCAAGAAAAAGTGTAAGGGCTTTGATATCTAACAGGAACACACTGTGACCTCTCGATGAATCTAGCTCTGCAGACACCTGAGGGGGAGGGGGGATGTGAAAAGTGTGAGTTTGTGATTTTTTTTTAATCTTGTTTTGTTTTTTTTTGTTTTTTTTGCTTTGTTCTTGGCACAGTCTATTTGGCACTGGTTTTGGTCTCGCTTGAAACAAAACGAGGGAAGAAAGGGGAGAGAGGAAAAAAAGAATCAGTGCAAATTAAGGTTAAAAAAAATCCGGATGATGAGAAAAAAGAAGAAGAAAGGAGGATAAGACGCAGGGAGAGTTCAGAGTAATTAGCAAACAGCCTTTGGATGAGAGAAGGAAGAGAACACCCCCGAGGTCTGTCCGTCCACCTGGGCGAGGCCTGCTCCTCTGGTGTGGGATCCCACTTTAAGGTAACGCTTCTTCCTCTGGAACCATCTGACAAACGCTAAATTCACACTGTGGAAAAGGAACAGATAATGAGGTGGTGTTAGTTGTTGTTCTATATGTTCATAAAGCACAGCAGGCACCTGTGAGATTTTACACCACATCAGCATCTGCTGAAGGATAGAGATAGCGTGTTTTAACCTCCACAACAACAACAAAAATATTAGATACATGGAGGGATGGTCCATAAAAAGGACCATATGGGTGTCCATGACCTGACTGACCAAGAAAACGATTGTTGAGGAGAAGAGTACAGCAGTAGAGCAGAGGGAGAGTCACAGATGTGTGTGTGAAGAGAGTGGGGGGTTGTGATGCCAGGAATGGGAGGGGTTGGCCTCAGTGAGCATGTGGGGAAGAGAGAGATTGTGAGAGAGAGAGAGAGAGAGAGAGAGAGAGAGAGAGAGAGAGAGAGAGAGAGAGAGAGAGAGAGAGAGAGAGAGAGAGAGAGAGAGAGAGAGAGAGAGAGAGAGAGAGAGAGAGAGGGAGGGGAGGGGGGGGCATTGATGGGTTACAGACCCCTAACAGAGGACTGTTGTGCTGCCTAGATCTGGGTGCCTGGCCTGCCCACCCGGCCATCCCTAAAATCCAGGACTGCTCCCCAGGGCATTTCCATTCTGTTTCCTTGATGCAGTAATTAAGAACCCACTGACAACAGCTGAACTTCTCTGATGCGAGGGAGCTTTCTAGGCAATGGCAGACGCGCACACACAAACACACACACTTTGTAGTACATTGCACCGCTGCGCCCGGCCTTGCCAATACTGAGCGGGGAGGTGTAATGCTCTGTCATTGGGATACATATGGAAAACAGCATTCTGAGCATCTGCAGATGCCTGCATGGCCCCTTCCACAGCCTCGCTTGTCTTAAAGACACAGAGCCCTGCTTCTCAGCTCCTCATCTGCCTGGCTTGCTGGCTGGCTGGCTGACTAGCTGACTGGATGACTGTGTTAGTACTACACTTGTTCCCTTTCCCCCTCGTCTCTCCTCCCTCCATCCATTCCTCTCTCCCTCCGTCCCATTCTCTCTGTCAGTGCGTGGGCTGGAGAGGCTCTCTCAGAATAGCACTGCAGCATTGAAAGAGTGAGAAAGAAAAAAAACGATGGAGCTACTTCGTTCCTTCTGGTTGACTATCAAAACACAGCCTCTACCCCGTATCCATCTTTACAGGGCATTGCACCGCTGCACGCGTTTTTCCCAACGGCATCTGTTGTTCCACCCAGCTCACCCATGTCACCACTGTGTGTTTCACATGGATCCCTCTCTCTCTCTCCATCCCTCCCTGCCTCCCTCCATCTGCCCTCCTCCTCCCATGCTGCTCATGCTCAATCAGATAATTGTCCACCTCGCTGCTCCTCTCCTACATCCTCCCCCCATGCCGTCGTCCCTCTCCCCCTCTCCCCCTCCCTCCCTCTCTACCCCACCTATCCTCTCTGTCTCTCTGAAGCATGCTGGTTTAGGAAGGCAATGCAGCCACTGCACAGGGGCAGACAGCAACTGTCTGTTATAATTGGGTGCAGATGAGCTGACAATGCGCTCACCGGCAACAGCAGAAGCAGCAGGCCTAAGCACACCCAAGGATGAATTATTTAATCACTGACTTAATTACTGTTAGACCTAATGGCAGCTGTGTCATGATTGTGGATGATGAGGAAGGTGGCTCCGTTACTCATAGGGGTTAATTGTACATGTTCTCTGATTGTCACAACTGAGTATCAATAGAAGCAACCTGACAGACTAGAGAGAAAACGAAATTGAACAGTGTTTACCCTATGTAGGCTACTACGGGGAAGTACTCATTAACTGCAATAACAACGAGACTAGGCCTCTGCATCACATACCGAGATCTACAGCTCCAGATATGTTATAGTAATCTACACACACATCAAAGTTAAGTAAGCTGCTGTGCACCTGTGTCCGTAAAACGACATTTAGAATTCATGTAGGGGGCAGTCTCATGATCATAGCAAAGACCAATTCACATACTACCATTTTCTGTTGCCTGCTCGGTGATTTCATTTAAAGGCTGTAACGGACAACACAGATACAAAATGGGAGGGTATATAGTGTTGGGTGGAAGGCTAGGCTGGAGGCGGTCTAGGAGCGAGACCTGTTTGCGTGCGCGTTTCATTAGGCGATGTTGCAGCACTAAACAGACATAAAATGAAGTCACGTCTCACCTGCGTGTCGCTGGTTATTCCGTAGGCCAGTGATAAGATGCTCCATCGTCACCATTTTTCTTTTTAATAGATAAAAAAAGATATTGCCGAGCATCAATTGCTGTAGTGATGTCAATAAAACAATGTGTATATGAAGAGAATATTGCCTTGTCATTCACCAAGACACAACACAATGAAGACCAAAGATCGCAGCGCACATGCGGATGCGCTCATCTCAAATCTTGAGGAATTACGGAAAAAATTAAATCCTCACTGGACAGTCACAGGCAACCCTTTATGCAGTAGAAAATCAATACTTCCAACAAAACAAGATGTAATGTTATGACAAGCAATATTTTATTTAATTAATTTCTCTTTCTAACAAGACCAAGTAGAACCACAGCAGAAAGACCAACGATGGTCTTCAAATTGCTTTGAAGTTATGCTAAGCGTAGCAAATGAATCAATTTATCAGTTTGTCAAAAAGTGTTTAAAAGGTGGATTTACCGATTGCTGTAGTTGAATTTCCAACGTCAGATCCTTGACGTAATCCCCAGATAATGGACTTAAATTTAACAAAACATGTTCATTGTAAGTCCAGGTATGGATGAAATTGATCGGTGTCCATGGATGTTTCTCCGAAGAAATAATACAAAAGGGCATTAGAAAATGTGAGAGAACGCGATAAAAATATATACTTCTCGTTTATAAATCTAGCTAATAATATCTATATTTCCTCGTTGCGATGACTGTAATAGGCTACTGGGTGTGCTCCCTCTTAGCTTGTAAAAGGTTCAACGGCGTTGATGAAATTCGCTAGTGATTGCTCTCACCCAGGTCCGCTACCAATGATGTTCATTTAATGATTGGACAATATGGTACTTGCCCAAGGTTTTCATTTGTTAAATTGAGGAGTTATCTACCAATCGTTGACACGGTTTACGATTCCCCATGATTTTCCACACCAAACCATTGGATTTCGACAGAGAGAAAAATGAAATAGTTCGAAAGGTTGTAGCCTGCAAAGATTGCGCGCTCAAAATACATGCACGTACCCTCAAAAATGATGAAGGGAATTAAAGCTCAATGCATTTGTGAAAAAGCTCCATGTGTATGTGCGTATAGATCTAGGTGTATAACCTGCCCACTTGAGCAATAGCCTAATGCTTTCTTCAATGGGCAATAAACGAAGACATACTGCAGTGTCATCAGTTGCCTTGACAACCATGGGTCCTGTATTCCCGTGTAAATGATGTTATTTGTCAGAAATTAGCAGATGCTTGTGCACCCCCCCCCCCCCCCACACACACACACACACACACACCACCCCTTCAACCACACACACACACATACACACACACATACAGTACACACCATCCACATCATTCCAGACATTTAGTGACGTCAGCAGGAGGTGATAGATAGAAGCAGATTCTGTTGCACAACTATTTTGACAACATGATGCACAATCCTATTGACATTGATGTGTCTCTGAGCATATGCAATTCTGTACACAATTTCTTTACAAAGGCGGTATAGAATTGTAACACCTATGCATAGGGGCATGTATAGATAGTATTTAAACTAGTCAGTGTCTGTTGACTTCACACACTTCAACAAAGACTAGTCTTTCAAGATAGAATCCCTGTCAACAGATAATCTCCATTGATGTGTGTTAACGTAACGTGGTAGACTGCAAGGTTAGTTGTTGTTTACAAATACATTGGTTTTTGACCCATTATTAGACATAGGTCTATTTGTAATGAATGCCGATTATTTTATGCTGGTCCATTGATCAATACATCAATTACTTATCTAAAATTACTTATCTTTAAGCCAAATCCAAACACTTGTGTTGTGTGACATGTTTAACAAAAAAATATATTTCTCTTGGTCTCAGGAGAAAAAGAATCACATGAATCTGCATTTTAAAGAAGTGAGGTCTCCCATGAAAAGCTTCCAGTCAAATAGTCCTGATGGCTAGACAGACAGATGAAGTCGTAGCCCAGACATAAGCATATAAAACCAAACATATTCTCCAGATGTAGATGTAGCTCTCACAGAATAAAAGGCACACAGTCTTACTTTTCTTTCCTCCCCACTTTCATTTGATCAATGAATCGTCTTCAAAGTAATATCATTCAGTCTATTAATCAATCAGCATTCATCAACACCTCTTCATTAATGTCTTTCTCCAATGGCCCTGTTCAGAGTGCAGTATGGCGAGGAGCATGTATGTTTCACCAACATATAGTCACTCCGAGTAATGAGTTGGAAGTCATCAGCATCAAAACACAGAAATGTAGGTCAAGCCAAGATGGCCTTATCACCGCGGGACAGCGTGTAACGTGCGCGTGCACGGGCGAGCGTCGAAACATAAGGACCCCTTCCTTGTCACTTCCTCCTCTTTATATCTCCCGGCGGATACACGCACGCACACATTCACACACCCTCCGACACAAACACACACATTCACACACACCCTCTGACACAAACACACGCATGCACACACACACACACACACACGTTGTTGCCATGCCTGTGCATGTCTGCACTGTAGAGGAGATGCCAGACCTCCACTCTGTCAACAGAGAAGGATGACTCAAAGTAACCTCTGGCCACAACGTATTGCGTCACACACATAGCCTAGATTTATAATATCCTCCACACACACACACACACACAGACACACACCTTAAAAACAACCCACGACTCCAACTCAGAGTGGCATCTCAGCCCTACCCAGGCCCAGTGCTGGGGGGCAGCCCAAACAGCTGCAGGCAGCCAGCCAGGACCAGGTCAACTCCAGTCATCAAGCAGTGTACGCAGGACCAGTCATCCGAGAAATGGCCTGGGTAGCCTTTTCCCTCATAAACATACAAACAACCAGATGTCATACTTCTGCCATATGTCAGAGCTGGATGCAAAGGTATGTTAGCTAAGAGACAAAGAGAGAAGACAAAAACAGGCTAGTTTATGTGGTACGGTGTGTTGTGTAATGTTAAAACTCTCAGAGAAAGGGGAGGGCAGATTTGGTTGGCTCAGGGCCAATTGCGGTTGGGTTTTGTCAGCCAGAGTTAACAGTTTTGTAAAAGGGACATAAATTGAACAATTTCACCGTTGACTAAATCTGAAAATGCACATACAGTATGAGGAGGCTGGACAGTCCCCATAAATAGAGATAGAAAAACATGGTCAATCCAGCCCAGGGAAGTGTCCATTAGGAACGGCATTCCTCCCCCCAATCTCTATCCCCTCTCGTCATACAATGCCCTGAAAGCCTGTTTGCATTCTGTTAGTGAAAGAAAAGAGTGCAGCATTAATATGCATTCACACCTCGACTAAAAGGGAGGCCTCCGCCCCAGCAACTGACATGTAATATTCATGGTACCCTTCCACAGTGAGGTGACGGTAGAACTTTGCATCGCTTGGGTACTCAAGGAGGAATAGGAGGAGGTTTCTGGGACAAGTTCCATAAACCGTAGCTGCAGGCTTGCCCAAAGTTGAATATAGGAATGCTGCTGAGTTCGAGAACATAGGCAGTTCCATGAGCTTTCTTTCTAGCATGTTCTAGAACACTGGAAGTTAACTTTCTTTCTTCTGGTGTACAGTATTCTAAATACTAGCAGAACTGTAACTGTAGCTTTTCTGATTGTGTTGTGTTCTAGAATCTGCCTGGCCTTCCCGCTACCTATATTGAACAAAATGAAATTCAACCTAGCCAACTATTGTCCCAGGAAGGAGAATAATGCAGCTTGTTAGAATGTATAAGCCTTCCAGTGAGTGGTCAATATCAACCACAATATAACATCTCTTGCACAGGTTTTTCTGAAAAGTAACTCTTTTATTCATATTTTACAATCCTTTATTCATGGTTATGTCATATTTACTTTGACCCGTCCCCCACCCCCCGGCTCCACTTTGCAAGTGTCACTGTACGTGCTGTCAAGATGACAACCGAATGACAAACGAGAAGGATGGAAACAACACATGTACAACACCTTTATGAGGGAAATGATTTTCACATTTGAGCTGTGGGATGACGGTAAATGCCCTTCCCTGCTGCTCAACCACCAAAGGGGGAAATGGTTTTGAGAACGGAACTGTCCGTGGACGCCTTGCTTTGCAGGAGCTCTGTCTTACACCCCCCCCGGCAGACACTTGGACACATTCTTTTCTAAACGGGGTTTTCATTCATTCTTAGCCACTGAAATGCTTTTTCTTGTCTGAAAAAAACACAGGCACACAAACAAAAAGAACAAAGACCCAAAAAATATAACTCCAAACATTGGAGGATTTTCATTTAAAAGCCTTATGAAATTGGATGTTTATGGTGGTGGGGCGAGCAGTTAAAATAAGATTGATTGGGTATGGGGGGAGCTTTTGTGCTGCTAGTATGGATAGCTTTACTGGTAAATTTCCTCACAAATGATCTATTAAACACTTCCTGAGTAAAGGAAAGATCTACCTGTGTGGCTTTGGCTGAGTGAGTCGTTTCTTTCAAATTGGAAGTGCAATGCAATCAGAACCACAACAAAAGAGGTAAAAACAAATGTGAGGACATTATGAAACGTGGGTAGAAAAGTGATGGCTGACGTGACGCTGTCTGCAGTTATGCCGCTGTAAGATCATCAGCTTGGATTGAACCACTGTAAACATTCACTACCGACAAGCTGCATCAGTGCTGGTGTTGTGTAGGTGTGCTGTTCACAACAGCAATAAGCTCACACTAGGTGTGCATGTTTCTCAACCCTGAACAGCCCGGGTAATTTGGGCAATTTTTACCTTTGGTCCAATGGCAAAAGAATTGTACAAAAATGGAAATCTCCACCCATCTGGGACACACAGGTTTGAGGAACACACGCTCCCATTGTAACCAATGACAGGTACTGGGGGGGGAGGGGTATAGCTAAATAGCAGTCTATGGCAGAGTTGTCAGTGCTTAAAGTTAGAGTTCAAATACCTAGAGGAGAGGTGGTTGTTTCAGAGGCTTCAATGACATGTTTTTTATAAGCCCTTGATGTAGCATGCTAATGCTTATTCCTCCCCTCACCTAGTGTTACACCCAGTCTCGACTAGGACCACCACCACCTCAACCTACACACCCTGAAGGGCTCACGTGACTTAACTCATGTTGTGCATGTCACACACTATTGTTGGACTAACACACCGCCAGGTATAAGGGATTCAACCAATTATCTTTGGTTATAATGATGATCAGGGATGTGAAGAAGAAGCTGAGGCGTGAATTTAAAAACAATATAAAATCGACAGTACAACAATCAAAACATTATCGTCATGATTTACTTATTAGCAAAAAACAAACAGGGGGTCCAGTTAAGTTAGGAGTATAATTAAAAGCTTCAATCAAAAAAAATTGGAAAAGGAGGGGCCGAGGTGGGAGTGGGCGTTGTTTAGCAATGTGGTGGGTGTGGCTTTGCAGGGGGCAGGGGGAGGAGCTTGAAGCAGTGCATCCATCTCTCTTCCCAGAGGGTCGAGTTCAATCCAGGAATGTCGACAGTAGTCCTTCTATCTTTTCTTTTCCTTCTGTCCGTTCATCCCTTGCTCTGTGTCCATCACTGAAGGTCCCGGTCTTCGAGGTACCTGTACTCGAACGTGAACCCTTCTTTTTTTCTCTGGCCCCACTTCTCGTAGTCAAAGTAAATGTAGGTGCCCTGCGAGATGAGAAGCAAGACCGTGGTTAGTTGGGCGCAGTAAACTCAACATCCTAAAATGGGAGTTGAGCAACAAGCCCCTTGACCAGGCTGGAACGGTGGGCCGTCCAGCCGGGAAGCTGTTGAAGAAGGGAAGCACAACAAGGAGAAGGGAGAAGACGACGGGAGGTTTCTGACCTGTTCAAATTCATCTGTGATGGTCTTCGGTTCTTCGTGTCTCTGGAACCACATCATATACTTGGTGTGGAACCTCCACGACTGCTTCTTCAGTGCCTTAGCTGCCAGATATTGAGCCTTGGTGCCCTGGTGGGGAGGAACGCACACACACAAAGTGAGGAGAATGTTTTGAAAACGTCAACAAAAATAACCTTCAGGTAAAATAGCACACATGTAGCATGACGCGTGACATGAAGCATGCACAAACACAGTCTTACCTCCAGGTAGTAGAAAATGAAGAACAGAGTCTCTGTTGACAGCCTCTGGTAGAACTCCACAGAGTCAGAGTGAGGCGGTGGCACCTGGTGGTGGAAAGGCAGGGTGGGGCAGGGGTTCCTCATCAGGTACTGCCTGCAGGGGGCGAGAGTGAGACAAGAGCTTTCACCACATAGACCTGATAGAGTATGCTTGGTATGAGAGAGAAAAAAGAAGAATGAAAAAGCGTCAGATTTAGTTTTTCTCTCCAAGACACCAAAACTGTCCAAGGTGTCTGAACAGGAAGTGGTACCTGATCCGCTCTGAGTCGGAGGGGTGTGGCATGTGCGTCCAGGCCGACTCCTGCATGGCCTGCTGGTATTGCTGGTCTTTGGACAGGGGCACGGGCCCCAGCGGGCACACCCCCAGTGACGGGGGGATGCTGACCTCTGACAGCGAGGGCTGGGGGGCCATGGAGGTCCCCGGGGGGCCCGTAGTGCTGGGGAAAATGTCTGAAGGTAGAAGGGGAAGTTGGTTGAACGGGAGGATAATGAAAAGAAAAGATTAAAATGAAGATAAACTTGCTCCCTGAAGAAAACTGATTTGAAGTCGAGGACCATGGCAGTCAGTCAAGGCCTCAGACCATTCTGAAGCGATACGAGTGGAGAGGTTTTTCTCACCAGTGGCGAGGTGCAGAGAGGGCATCTCTCCCTCCATTCCTGAGCTCAGAGCCGCTCGCTCCGCCATGGACTTGAGGCTGCTCAGTGGCTCCTGAGGCTGGGGGGCAGGGCACACAGGCAATGTGTTTATTTTAAGAGGATAATACATACACAAGCAGCAAAACCAGGGTCAGGGTAACCATCTTGTTAGAATACGGAACTTCGGTGATTCTTAAAATTGCATTCCTTCTGGAGTCCCCTAGTCTCCACCATCCTCCCCCCTCACCTTTATACTGTCAGTGGCCTGATTGTAGGAGAGTGGCCCATTTAGTTGGCTGCCCCCTGCTGCTTTGCTGTCATTGTAGGAGGGTGAAGGGGAGCTGGGCGGTAGAGTCATGGATCCCAGGAGGCTGGAGCCACTGTCTTTCCTGAGGCGAGAGAGAGAGGGAGGGGCACTGGGGTTGATGTGGGTTTCAATCTGATTTGAATATATGTTGCATCCCCAGCATAGGATATATCGATTTATCATTTGTTGGATCTACTCACGGTTGATTGGCTGTGGAGTTCAAAGACAAGGCTTGGCTGCTTTGTGATTGGCTGGCACTGTTAAGGGTGGAATCTGGTGTGCTGTCTGCTACGATGGCACTATAACCTGGAGAGGGAGGAGGAAATAACAGACTTTTGTCATTTTTAAAACATCACCATCTGCTAAATGACATTCCTGTGAAATCCTACACAACAAAAAACAGAAAGGCAGATGATAAATGATCTTCACATTCAGTAAGTAGTAACTTGACACTCACTAGTGCTACCATTCTGTTTCTGTCCACTTGGTGGTCTGGGGAGCCCCAAACTCCCTCCCCCGATTCCACTGCCTGGCGCCATCAACCCTGAGCTGCTGTTGCTCCCGATTACCCCCAAACTGCCACCGGGCGCCAGGCCCCCTCCGACAGGGCTGGGGGCCACCAGGGGCGGACCCTGCACCAGGGGCCCTGACCCTAGGCCCAGCATCCCCCCGCCCATGCCCACCATGCCTGGCGCTGAGCCCAGCAGGCCGGTGGAGGACGACGAGCCTCCGCTGAGCATGTTCCCGCCAAACGGTCCCATGGTGCTGGAGGCGGAGTTGGAGGCGGAGTTGGAGGAGGAGCCGCTGCCGATGGCCCCGGCCATGTTGCTGCCCATAGGCCCCGAGGCGGCTGCCTGGGCATAAGGCGTGGAGCCTGGCAGAAGGCCGGCCATAGAGCCCAAGGACGCCGGCATCCCCGACAGGCCCAGCCCGGACATGTGGTTGGGGCCAGAGGAGCTCGACATGGCCCCTCCTTTCCCCATGCTCAGGCCCAAACCTAGGCTGAGGCTGGAGGCCGGCGACGGGGCTTGGGGCTGGGAGCTGGGTGTGAGGGGGCTGGGGTTGCTGGCGTTGGGGGGTGAGGATGCCATCGAGGAGGGGAGGAGGATGCTGTTCGAAGGGCAGGGGTTGCTGTTGGAGGGGGCCATGGAAGAGGAGGAGGAGGAGGAGGAAGAGGAGGAGAGAGAGTTCTTGGCCTGGGTTTGGTGCTGCGGCAGAGACGCCTGCTGAGCGTGCTGCTGCGTAGCGTTGCTATAGCTGCCAGCGTTGGCGAGGAGACCCCCCATGCTTCCTAGGAGACTGTTGCCCCCGGTGATGGACCCTGCACCACCGCCACCGCCCCCTGCCATGGTCGCCATAGAGACCATCGAGGACGAGGAGGCCCCGGAGGAAGAGCAGGACGAGGAGGAGGAGGAGGAAGAGGAGGATAACGACGAGGAAGGGTTGCCGTTCTTGACAGGAGACTGAAACAGAACGGGAGACGGTAAGACATGTATTCACCTCGCGTTGGAAAGAAGATCCAGACCAGTAACATAAGTTACGTTTCATGTTCGCAGACCAACAACATGGAACACAGAGAGCACTCTGTGGACGACCGCCTCACCTGACTGACTTCGCTGTCTGTCGAACGCCCCCTTTTCTTGTCATCCTCAGAGTTCTCCTGAAAACGTGCATACAGAAGACACACATGCGGGGAAAAACATAAAATTAGCGGATTGTCCGATGCCATGTGTTCCATTGTTGACGTGTCAATATGGAAAATAGTGGTCTACAGCCTCATGCCAACCGAAACCAGACCTCATATCCCCTCCCCCTTTATTTCCTCTCTACCTCTCCTCCACCCCCCCCCCCTTTCTTTCCTCCCACAGTGCCACCCCGTCCTCTAAACTCCACAGATCTGAGATGTTAAGAACATCTTGTATCCATTACAACTCTGTTACGAGACCCAGCTTCATCTCTCTACAGACTGTGAGTGGGTGGCGGTGTAGAATCTTCCATAGCTACATCGTTTCATTCCCCGGTGAGGAGCTCCCTATAGATTGTGATAGAGAGTGTAAGAAAGTACTCCTCAGCGTGGCGCCCGCAACGAGTGAGGGGGAGGATAGGTGAGAAGAATGGAGGTGGTGGAGGTAGGCGTGTTGGTGAGCGTGCGTGCAAGGGGCGCTCCGGTGTGTCTTGTGTGTTCCTTTACCGTAGTGCAAGTGGCGGGGGAGGGGGGGATGGGTGAGGAGGAGGTGGTGGAGGTGGGCGTGATGCTGGAGAGCTGGAACATCTCATCCTCCAGGTGAGAGTTCCCCGGGGGGGGGGAGGCCGCCAGCGTCTGGGCTAGAGAGACGAGAGATGGTGGGGGGGAGACAGAGGGAGAGGTAGCTACGTAAAAACAAAAGTTGGCATACAAAGAGAGAGAGTAAGTAGGGGCAGATAGAACACAAGGTCAGCATACACAGTATCACAATGGAAGATGCACTGAATCGACATTCTAACGCTATCGCTACATTTGAGATGATCAATAGACAAGATCAGACAGAACGTATGTAGACAAACAAAAAGCACACTTACGGAGGTCATCCAGGTCAAGGTCGTCGTAGAGGAACTCGTTCTCCTCAAAGTCCGGGTCCTGGGAGGAGTCCATGTAGTACTCCACATCGTCCTTGATCTTGCGGATGGAGTCCACCTGGACTGAGTCGTTGTCCAGCATGCGCAGGATGGTCTCCAGCATCCGGATGTGGTACCTGTGCTTCTCGATGAAACGCTTCAGCTCCTCAATTCGATCCTGTTTCTGGAACAGTGTGGGTGCAATTGTGTGTGCGGGCATGTGTGTGTGTATTGAGCGTGTACGGTTGTGTGCGTGTAGTTGAGCACAAAGTTTTCGCCATGTGTGTGTGCATAATGCATGTGTGTATAATGTGTGTGTGTGCGTGTGTGTGTGCAGGGGTAGATGTACACGTGGGTTGGAAGTGGTTGGAAGGGAGCAGGAACATATATGTTATTTCATGGATCACTTGGTTGAATACATGTGACTGATGATCAAATTTAGCAACACTAAAAGGAATGCCTGGTCTAACATCGGTCACGGTCTGGGTCCATGTGAAGAGCCAGTAAAATGTTAATGGATGAAGCTGCTTTACATTAGAAAGGTGGTTAGGGGAGGAAAGGAGGGGAGAGTTAAGGACAAAAGAGGAGAGGGATAGAGAAGGACACAGGAGAGGAGAGGGATAGAGAAGGACACAGAGAGGAGAGGGATAGAGAAGGACACAGGAGAGGAGAGGGATAGAGAAGGACACAGGAGAGGGATAGAGAAGGACACAGGAGAGGGATAGAGAAGGACACAAAGAGGAGAGGGATAGAGAAGGACACAGGAGAGGGATAGAGAAGGACACAGGAGAGGGATAGAGAAGGACACAGGAGAGGGATAGAGAAGGACACAGGAGAGGAGAGGGATAGAGAAGGACACAGAGAGGAGAGGGATAGAGAAGGACACAGGAGAGGGATAGAGAAGGACACAGGAGAGGGATAGAGAAGGACACAGGAGAGGGATAGGGAAGGACACAGGAGAGGGATAGAGAAGGACACAGGAGAGGAGAGGGATAGAGAAGGACACAGGAGAGGAGAGGGATAGAAAAGGACACAGGAGAGGAGAGGGATAGAGAAGGACACAGGAGAGGAGAGGGATAGAAAAGGACACAGGAGAGGAGAGGGATAGAGAAGGACACAGGAGAGGAGAGGGACAGAGAAGGACACAGGAGAGGAGAGGGATAGAGAAGGACACAGGAGAGGAGGGACAGGAGGGACGAAGCAGAAGCACACCGACCTCTTTGTCTCCTTTCTTCTTGCGTGTTTGGACTGATAAGGACTCGACTTCACTCTCAAACTGATCCACCTGCATGTTCAGGGTGTCTATCGTATTCTGAGAGAGGGGCGAGATGGAGAGAGAGATATTAACAGATGTAAAGAGAGAGAGGAGAAATGCACACACCGTCATATCTGTGAGACCCTCACCGTTAGCCACTGTCCGACCTCCTCCTTCTCCTTCTGTGCTGGGTCTACCTTCTGGGCCAGGCCCAGGCCTTCTTTAGAGTACGCCTTGGTCTTGGTCTCCCGCTCCACGATCTTAAAGCGCTCCATTTGCTGTGGAGAGACAGGGGGGAGGACCTCACACATTACTACTACAGGTCACCATCTGGTGAAGCCAGACGCAACTAGTGGGCTTGTGGGAGGTACTGTATGTCGTGAAAATGCCATCAAATGCTGGTGTGGTGAACGGTCATGGTTGCGGAAGTATTTAACTATACATGCAGGAATCTCTGTGGCTGTGTTCTGTAGAAAACCGGGCATTGCATGAAGTTGAAATTTCCAAGTGTATTGTTTGGATGAGCGGTTTGCAATAATTAAAGAGTTTAACTTTCATGGTTAGTTTAGTGCCATGTCACATATTCTTGGGTCTTTCTCCTCTTTACAATCCCTAGCAACCTCTCTAAAGATGTCAGAATAATCTACAACTGTAATAGATAAGTCCTGACATTTATAAGCTACTATACCCATCAACATTGTTTATAATGCAAGTAAGAATTTGCTAAATTTGAGAAAGCTGAACAATTCACAATCAGAGAAAGATATCTGGCACATGGCTGTTCCAAGGTCATCGCATCATCACAGCACGATCATTGCATTGATCAGCTCTCTTTCTATTGACAGGTGGTCAGCACATACTCGACAAGTACCATGGAGGGCTGCCCCCCCCCCCACACACACACAGTAAAATGTTTCAACGCCTAGCACTCGCCTCACGCCAAATCCCGGGTCATTCTGAAACCCTGATGACTGCCTACAGCCTTGAATGACAAATTGACTTGATGATGAGAGCGTGTGGGCGGAGACGTCCTCCCGTCTTTGTGCGAACAGCTGGCAGCATAGAAAACTCTCTCAGTAACCCCATCAAAGGCCTCCGTGGCTTTCGGTCGCTCGCTCCGCACAGATGTCCCTCTCTGCGTAGACCCTTGTCGGTGTGTGACGGATGTCTCTCTCTATGTAGGCTCTCTTCAGCGTGTGACGGGCGACTGGTGATGGGTGCGTGTGTGCGTTGTTCTCAACTCACCGTTTCTATGAGTTTGCGGTTTTCCACGAGCTGTCTTTTGTCTTTGATCTCGTTGGATGCTACCCACGTCTTGATCTGGTCTCGAAGACGCTGAGGAGCAGGTACAGGACAGCAGCAGAGAGAGGGAGGAATGGAGAGAAATAGAGGAGAGGGACATGAGGTAACTTTGTTTTGCAAGCAGGGACTCGCCCTGTGCGGTCAAGTACAGCGTGCAGGCGTACCTACCCAAGCTTGGCTTGGGGTAAGTTTGGTCCACATGGTAACAAACACGCATCTGAACACTCACATGAGCATGCATATACTGCTGCTGACACAAAGACGCTTGCTTAAGGGTGGCTGACCGTCATGATGTTTCTCACACACTCAAAGATCAGATGTCAATATCTCACCTGTAGTTTTTTAATTTCTTTCTTAAGGTCGGCCTCATACTTCTCCTTCTGGTTAGCGTTGGCTGCATTATGTAACTGTTATTTTCAAATAGGAAATAAAACGTTCAATACAATACAAGCTCTGGTGATATATCACACTTCAGCACATACAATCACCATGAATGAATAAGATGTGTATATATTCAATTTCTGTAGTCTAACATATGGTAATACAGCACATGTACAAAATGTTTCCGTTCCATACTATTCCCCGAGCTCAGAACAAAACAACAAACAAGCCTTATGCAGTATTAAAGGCTTCCTGCTTCTGTAATTATTTATAGATGTTGAATAATGTGGTGGACCATCAATGGTGGGGCGTTCAAGAAACACTGTTCTGACACAAGGGAACAGTCCCAGACTAAAGTTCACTTTTAACACGAGTACCTCTGTGGTTCTCAAACAGGACATAAAATGGTTCTCACCTTTTGCCAAATGTCCTCGAACTGCTCTACGCCTTCCGTTACTTTTTTCAAACATCGATCTATTTCACCTGAGGGAGGCAAAGAACATAGCAATCAGCGCTGGGGGGAAGGAGGTGTGGCTGAGATCTGTCTGAAGGTGTCCCCCGTGCGAGGGCTAAATGCACTGGCTGAACGCGGAGCTCTCACCCCGCTCCGCACCTTCCACTACAAACATGGCTGACAGCTCATCAAACATGCATGCTGTAAAAGCTAGGCGTGCGTGTAAGCAGGCCTGTGTGCATGTGCCAACCCAAACCTGGTTAAAAATGCAGCGCCATGAGAACAGGCTTGATGGGTGGGAGGGTTGCATGGTTCGAAGCCTGGCCCGTTGTCAGAGTCAGATAGGTCTAGTACAATGTGGGCCTTTCTCAAGATTTGAGTTTGGCTGCAGGCCTTCAACATCAGGCTATGAGTTATGGTTATCTCCTTAATTAAACAGTGTAATAATTGAGTAAGACACTGGAGGGTTTGGGTTGAGACATAGTGACAATGTTGCAATCCAACAGCAAGAGAACATGGAAGGAATGTCATCCTCACCTTGTAGTTTTCTTTTGTCAGCCATGACTGTTGACTAGGATACTGTCTTCATGCCTTCTTCCACTGGGGCTGAAAACGATAACAAACAAAAACAACAACAATGGACATAGGGAGAATTAGGAAACCTGTGTTTGTATAGGATAATGGGTGCAGACAAGCTCAAAAGCAACACTGCTTTTTGTTCCCATCGGAAACCAATAAAAAAATTGTGGAATTAACTAAAGCTAAAAGTTAAGACTGTGGCTTTGCTACTTCTGCCACCTGGGGCCACTGTTTTAGCAGCTGTTCGGTAAACAGAAACAGGGTACATGGTTTTTACATTAGTTTACCCAGTGCCACTGTCAACCCTCTAACCACAAAGCTGTAGTTAGTCATTAGAGAAAGTAGCATTTACTCTTCAAACACGGTCACACATTTAACTTCCATTGGCCTTTCATATGCAGAAAGTATTTGGTGAGGCGTGATTGAACGCATCCAACTGAATAAATAGCAGTCTAACAAAACATGCAATCCAACATCACCTTAGAATACACTGTAGAACACATTGTAGTGAACTTAATTTGACTTGGAACATAGTTTTTTTAGGTGACAGATAGTCTTGATGTAATGTCAGGGAATGCGAGCACACGTTTGTAGCGAACGTGATACTGGTGTCCTGTCAACACCTGAAGAGTTGTAGAGTTTAGAACGCTACCGATACTTTGTAACCGCAGCATATGCAACAATGTAACATGCGCGGCAGGTAACTTTATGGGGCATCACTTCAGATACACACAAGCAAGGGCAGAAGGTCACCGAAACAGCCGGAGCATCACTTTTGCCATCTAGACTTTAACACGTTGCAGGGCCCCCCTACCTAAATGCAGCTACCCTCACTCAAGGCTTGCTAAGCGAGTTTTGAGCGTCCGTCAATGGAATACATGCACGGGTAGAAATGTTTCAGACGTTACGCTACTTATAGATCCAGATGGCCAACTAGGATCTATCTACTCTGGAAAATCGAAATGATCAGTAAACCGAAAGTGACCATTAAGCTATATGAGCTATATGAAGTGTTTATAAACAATGATGCGACCACCAAGCTAGCTTTGATCATTAGGTTCTATTTGATCATAAGCATAATTCGAAATAACTCTGCCTGCTCAATAACGAACCAAAAGTATATAATTTCGATGCATTATTGCACTGAACTATAAATGTCTAATAAAACACATTCTAATAGCAGACTAAACCATGTCGATAGGGGTCTCATTTGCCACCGGCTATAGGCGCTTAGCTTAGATGTGGAAGCAAATTGAAAGGAAAGGGTACATTTCAAATAGTTTTCTTTTAGAGTATGGGTAATTTACCTGTAGTTTCCGAGTTAACTTTTCTTTTTCTAGATGCCCCCCTCTTATGAATCTTAATTTCCCAAATCTTCACGTTATTTCCAATTTGTTATTAATTCTTTTCGCTAAACAATCACTCCGCACATTCAAGATGGCCACCAGGAACACCTCCTCCGCTGTTTCCCCCATGGCTCGGAGGCCCGCCTCCCCTGCACGCGATTGGTTATTCTTCTTCCTTTTGGGGTTTCAACTGGTTAAGCGTCCCTGTCATCCAAGTGAGGCACGTTTACAACTTCCGCAGAAATCCAAATGTGATTGGTCTCTTTGGAAGGTGAAAAGTCTCTGAACGACCCATCGTCACATTTTGGCTTTTGTAGTTGGTGTTTCCTCTCCAAGATCTCTCAAACCTCGCTCAAATTACAAACCATAGCATAGCTGAGACTTCTATCGTTAGCTCAGTCGACAAATGCAGCGGTCAACGCTAAGTTACCTGTACAAGTAGTCTACTATTATGATAAAGTTATGATGCATTTCTTGAATCAGTAGAAATAGGCCTTTCAGATGGCAGGTTAACAACACCAGCTGCATTAAATACTACTGGAGACACTGCATCAACCACTTTTACTAAAATATAGTTTTGTCACCATCTTGCTAGACACCATAGTAATATTGGGAAACTTAGGATGCGTTTTATTGTCTTACCTCTATTTTACAAAGGCGGGTAGGGCCTACTAAGCGTATGGATGTTTAGTGACTAGTTAGAGAGAAAGAAACGCGTCACCCCAGCATTTACAGCAAGCTGTCTGAGTGGCTTGCACGTATGCGACTAATAGGAAAATAACACATAAGAAGTTATATTCACTGGAAAGTGCTTTATTGCTTTGATTGGAGCTTGTAGCTATCCTGCCATCAACCCCCTTCAGCAAAGTATGCAACCATTAACTCCATCCAGAACAGTGGATTGAAAACAAAACATATCCAAAACAATAACTTAAAGTGCTGAGGTAGAAACAAAATGACTTCTTGCTGTCTGAATTTAGTATTTTCTCCCTCATATTTTCCAAACTAAATAACATAATCTCTTTTCCCTCTCATCTCAACTCTTTCTCTATCGTTTGTTTTGAAAGGTCAGTTTCGGAACCTGTATGAGATAGGAAGAAGCAGGTGGGTCTTCTTCAAGGCCTGGACTTTGGTGTGGGTCTCCTCGTCCAGGGCTTTATAGCAACGCCGGGCGTAGTCCAGCAGCTTCTCCTTGGAGGAGTCAAACTCCCCCACCTCAGCTACCTTCTGGGGGGACACCAGGAGCATCTCTGCAATGGGGGAGGTGGATGCCATGGTGTTGCGGTCCACTCCGTGGCTCTGAAATGCCTTGGACATGGATCTAAGACGTTGGTAGGTGTGGAGGATCTTCTGGTAGCGAAGGAGTACACCGTCAGGATCTTTCACTGTGGAGGGAGGGAGAGTTATGTTGGGGTTTCTTAAGAGTGAAACAGATTCGAATATAACGATGATTATAAACAAAGAGTTACTTTTGGGAACAGTGTGAACTGTATTAGTACGTGCTGTAATTAAGTATAGCCCTTTTTATAAGTCCTTTGCTCACCTCGCTGCCTCTCCCTTCCATGGGTGATCCTGATAACCCTCCTCATCTTCATCCTTGGTTCTTCGCCAACCACCCTGCCTCCTCCTCTTACCTTCCTCTTCGACCTCTGGTCCTCTGATGAATCATCCTCGTCTGAAACCAGCTCCTCTTCCTCCAGGTAGCCGTCTTCCTCAAAGTATTTCTCCACCATCCGCACCTCCTGTTTGACTATGTTAAGATGGGAACACCTTCAGAACATGCATTTAGCTGGATAACCAAAAAAGATGCACAGGGTTCCTTTCTGCTGTACATCTTCTGCAATAGAATTACTTTTTTTCCTGACACCTTTTTGAACTATGTATAGCAACCACAAAGTGTAATACATGTTATTAAAGACTCCAAGCATTCATAGTTTAAACATGAAACATACTAGAAGTCCACTTGCTTCTGTAAGTTCCATCTTCTATGGGACTCTTGACACCAACTCACCAGGAATGTTCCTGCCCCGAGTGAGGGGCTGGCTCTGGAGGAGTTTCTGTATCTTTCCAGACCTGGTGGTCATGGGTGAGGGAGGAGGGGAAGGTGACCTGGCTGCCTGGAGCTTCACTGGAACGGCATGCTGAGATTCAGCTCCCCAGTCTGTCAAAGTAGAACAGATGCAGCATTAGTCAGCGACACACACACACACACACATGCGTGCACACAAACACACAGCCCACCATTGCTCTCGTTGTTCCTCATGGAGGAGATAAAGCGGTCAAGCTGACAGCGCAGGAAGTTGCGTTCCTCCTCCAGGTCCAGGATGCGTTTCTGCAGCCAGGTGTTCTTCTCCAGAGTCACGTACAGGTGTGTCCGCAGATTAGAGATCAAGATGAAGGGGCTGTATGAGGAGGAGGGGGCCTCACACCCAGGCTCTGGGATAGAGGTGTCAGTGGAAGAGAGGGATGTGTATAAGAGAGAGATGAGCAGATAAAAATGTGCACTGAAGAGGAGTAGAGGATAGAGACGGGAGACTGAAGACTACAAATGTTATTTTCAAAATTTTGTGAAGCTGTAAGGGACATAATTGGTTGGTAACAGCTGTACTAAAGTGGACTGATTAACACTGATTTCAAGATAAAGATTGGAATAAAAATAAGACCGATAACCTATCAAATAAAATGGATGGGTGTTGGGCTTGATCAAGGAATGGCCCAAGATATTTAAGTCAAGTGAAGAAAAGTCTTCTCACTCCCCGTTTCTGTCCCATGCATTACCTTCCAAAATGGGTTCACTTTGGTTGAAATAGACGGGCTGAGGTCTTTCCACGTTCTCACCAAAAGGGAAGGACACCTCGTAAGCATTAACATAGAGGCCTCCACCTTCTGGAGAGAGAAAGATGTAATGACTAATAACACTGTCATGAAATGGATGGAGAGATGGAGTTATCGATTGACAATGTTAGTTATTTCGTTCTTTGGCTGACAATGACATTGATAATAATAATGACTAAGTTACCTGTTGTACTTGGATTCTGCGTGTTTGAGGGATTCATACTTGCATTTCTATAATACAAACGATATGGAAATTAAATCGACACAATGAGTCGTCAGTCGCGAGATTAACCTACTAAAGCTCAAACCCAACCATATGCTGATGTGGGATTTTACATCACTCTGTAAAGCTGTAATATTCCGTTATACAACCGTAATATAGCTGTCCACGTTTGCCTACCTCAATGGCGTTGTGAAAATCTTATGTCGCCGAACTAGGACCGTAATTAGCTCATTCCAGCTGGTAAATTTGAACGACAGCTTAATTGTCACGCAGGCGCATTTGAAGACGTTCTCTACTTTTAAATACTTTTTTTTCAGCTTTAACCTAAACTTGTGGGTGGGGCTCTGTATTGCAACACATCGAATACAGTTGTTTTATCCCCTAGGCTACTTGTCTTTTTCACGCAGTTTGGGGAGTTGGTGCATGATGATAGGCAATAGGCTACCTGTTTAAACCATTCCAATGTCTATTCAGATCTGTGAAAATATCAGTGAAAAAACCTTTCCGGAATTGGGCCACAGGTGGGTCCGGAAGCACGAAAAGTAAGCTACCTAACGAAGTTGTGGAAAACTCCGCCGAAGTGTCGATGAAGCACGATTTAAGGCTATAAAACATTGATCCGTGAGTTACAGTTCAGTCGAATTTTAAATCAACCTATGCTTGAGCACAGCCAAACTATGGACAGGTGAACTGCAACCTTTACAGAAAATGTTTATAGACCGATATCTTACTAAAAGGCTCGAACTGTAGCCTGATTGTGGTTTTGTGATCGAAAGTTTGTTTTCTGTGTAGGCTACTATGCGACCCTGAGCTAATTATGCCGTTGTAAGCTTAGAGAAAACGTTTATTATATTGTATTTTACTATAAATATGATTTTTGCTTGGACCATTTGTTTTGAACACAGCATACAGCATCAATAGTTTGTGATAGAGTTGTAGTTGCACAGTATAATTTCAAGTTAAAATAGATGTACAGATGTTTCCGTGTTTTAGATTTAATCGATCTTTTAAAAGGCTGCATATAGCCATTAAGCCATCTCGGAAGGCCCATCTGATCAGTGCTTTCTTTCCAGGTGACCATGGTTGTGTTTGAGGGCCTGTCCCACTGTAAACTGGCTCTGGCCTTTGCTGTGTTGATGGATCTACTCGGTGGAGCCGCCCTGCTGGTGGGAGTGTTTGTCCCTCTGGAGATCCAGGGCCAGGACTTTGGTGACCTGCTGGTGTACACAGGAGCATTGCTGGTGGTCATGTCCCTCTGGGGTTGGGTACTGTGGTACAGCGGCAACATCGAAGGCCTGGCCACCAGCAAGGAGATGGGACACATTGGCAGTGCGGTAGACAGACTAGCTCGTAACCTCAGCCGCAAGATTCGCACCTACCGAGGGCGTCGGGGAACCTAGAACTGGTGTCTGTGATGTCAAAGCTCAGTTGTGCTTTTTATGAGCTAATAATGTTTCACACCAAAATGCCCTTTAACCTAAACGTATGTGTTCACAACATTTCAAATATAATTGTACACTAGCTTCACATAATGGTTGTTCTGTTACAGTTGATACAGGTGCAATGTCTTTATGTAATATTGCCTTCGTTTTTTTGTCATTTTTCAAGCATGTCTGTTAATAATTTCTTTTTCAAATAAATGTGTAGAGTGAAACCTCACATCAGAAATATTTATTCAGACATTCAGAGAGAACGAAGGAGTGAGAAAAGACAAACAGGAAAGAGAGCTAGCCTGCCAGGTATTCAAAAGAGCTCTTTACCGGATCCAAGCATGTATATTCATTGGTAAAGCTAAGCCACTTACAGAATCAGATAATTCACAGTTCATCAACCTTTGTTTCAGAGAATGCTTCTAACCGCATACATTATTAGTAGTATGCATGAATAGTGCATGCTATAGATGCATGCTATGTTTGCATGTGCGAGTAGCATTTAGTCAAAAGCCAGCAATGTCGTCACTTTTCCCATGCCTCATGCTCAGGGTCGTCCTCTTGATTAACGAGTTTGAGTGACACAGAATCACAGATTGCATTGTGTTGATGTTATTGTGCTTGACAAACAAAATCAAGCTCACCCGTTGTAATACTGCTTGACACAGGGCTCGACAACCATGCTATTTAGATGTCTTGATCATTTGATCTTGTTTTCTCTCTCGGGTACCCTCTTTAAATTACTGCATGCTCACCTTTTAATCGCCTCAGAACCTCTTGCCCTCTTTAATTTTTAGCCTCTCTCTCTCTCTCTCTCTCTCTCTCTCTCTCTCTCACACACACACACACACTTGAGTAAAGGTGAGCTTGTTTCCAATAGGTGGGGCTTCATTACTGGATCAGGGTGGGGTGGGCAGGGGGACTAATCTTTTAAGGTTTGAGGGGGACTTTTATTTCTATCTTGTCACAGAAAATGGAAGGAGGGGTGGATGGGTGGTTGGACAATAAGAGTAAGGGTGAAGTGGTGAATGAGGGTTGTCTGTTGATTTAAGCAGAGTAGAGAGGAATATGTTGACGATCAAAGCGTAGATGAGTGATGCTCACTGATCTTGCATAGGCTGAGTACCTTCTGTGTATCTGATGGACGTTGCCTGACCCACTTGGAATATCTTCAGGACTCACTATGACATGTCATCATCCACTGAGAAAGTGACACACACAATGACCACAGCTCTGAGACACAGACCTAACCTAAATTGCACCTTGAATTTGTCAAATGTCAATGTGAACTATAAATGAATGTGACAATTGAACACAGTCATTTATATAATGTTGAAGTGACATGACAATACAGACAATACCCAGTCATCAAAAGAGGTGAAAAGGGTTCATGTATTTTCCGATTGTGGGCATGGAAGTATAATCACAGATGGAGAAATGGAGAGAGAATTGAGAGGAAGGACAGAAGAAGTGAAACCGAGACATGTTGAGTCAGACAAGTCTGTCTGAAAGTCTGTGCCCGGCCATTATCAACACCATTATCAATCATCAAAGTTTGTTATGGTGTCTCAGAATGCTTTTCCAATACTAACTCCATCTAAATATGATGTTGGTGTGGTACACTAAGTGAATATTGTTTACATCAGGGTTTTGTTTCCAAAGGCCAGGTGGTGGGCTGGGGCTTAGGTAATGTGGATAAAGTAAGCATGTTAAACCCCCAGGAACACATGCGCTACAGCCCCCCTTGTTGTCTTGAAATAGATATATAAAACCTTCCGGGTCATTAAGAACTTTTCATAGATTTTGTCTTGAGAAAGATAACTTGCATATGTTGAGTAGTTGGCTGTTGGACATGATACACGGTCCAACTCCAACAGCTCAGCCTGGTGAAACAGTAGAAGGAAAGCAAAAGCCCTGCACATACACTCACACACGGACAACCCAGTGTTCTGTGCCACCAAGTATCACCATTGTTCAGAGGGTGAATATGAGAGAATCAGACCAAAAGTGATCCGCAGTTTATTTCAGGCTCCTTGTGGGCTCAGCTTCAGTTGAATCCTGGCTAATTGACTTAACCAGGCAGGTTGTTAGCAAGATCCCTCCTCTCTCTCCGCTGTTGGTTACTCCGCTACGCACTCCTCTCCATCAACAGCCAAGGTAAGCTACTGACTTTCTTTTTTTCTTGGTTCCTCTGAAAATCTAAGATTTTGTTATGTGAAAGCAGCAGCCAGTTGTAAGAAGTGAAGCATTACTTCAGTACAAACGTTTTACGCCTGTTTCAATGTACCTTTCTCAAATGGTGAGATTCAGAGTTGAACCATGGTGGTGATCACACTAAACATTTCTAATGTACTTGTCTGCGGTCTAATGTTCATTCAATCGCTGATGTTGTCTATTTTTAAGAATGTGAGGAGTGCTGCCACTAAGTGTCATGATAACATTTCAGTTTACGTAACAAAACGTCCAGGTGTATGTCTTGGGCACTCCTATCCAAATCCCCCTCCCCCAGGCGCAGGGCGTGTGGAGTGGGTTGTGGGTTAGAGGCCCAGTAGGGGGAGACATAGCAGAGATAGCGGCGACCGACCGCTGACTAGGCAGCGTCTCAATGATCACAGCAGTTGGACAGCTTTTTGGATTTCTGATGCCCCATCATTATGTGGACATCGATCCATGATTGGTTGTAGTAGGAATCTCTCTATGTGACGCCTACCTCCTGAAATGGACTCAATAAGCTTGACCACAGTCTTGTTAATAGGCTTACTTAACACTCCTCTCACTTCTTCTCCCAGTCTCTCTTGCTCCAGAGAGTCTGAACAGGACAACTGGAGGTAAAGGACTGATCGGCCTTGCATAATTTCTGCTGGAAATCATTCTGTCAAAGGTAGAAAAATGTGGAAACTGAAATACACAAAGACCTAAAACAGAGATTGCTTGTTTTTTTGTCCATTAAGGATACAGGAACATATTTTCCTTCCTTCAGCTGACAGCATGGGAAACTTCCAGAGTGGTGCTGTATCCAAGGAGATGCTGAAGGACCTTCGTCTCACCACCAAGTTCAGCGAGAGCGAAATCGCCCAGTGGTACGAAAACTTCCAGAAGCAGTGTCCATCAGGGCGCATCTCACCGGAACAGTTTGAGGGTATCTACGGCAAGTTCTTCCCAGACAGCGATGCCAAGACCTACGCCCAGCATGTGTTCCGCTCATTCGACACCAACGAGGACGGGATGCTGGACTTCAGAGAGTACATCATCGCCCTGCACATGACATCCTCTGGCAAGATAACGCTGAAGCTGGAGTGGACCTTCTCACTGTTTGATGTGGACAAGAACGGGTATATCACCAAGTCAGAAGTACAGGAGATCTGCAACGTGAGTTCATTGCAAGAGGATTTGTGGGAAGGGAAAGTGCATGAATGGATGGGTGGAAGGATGGATGGGTGGGTGGGATGATGGATGAACGGATGGATGGATAACGACACAAACAAGGGAAAAAAAGATGGTGTGCATCTGTGTGACCACTGCTGTGTCCGTGAGAGCGACATGTCCTGAGTTTTGTCCATGGTTGCTCTCAAAGTTGATCATCATAAAGACTTATAGTAGGTAGGTTTGTTCAGCTATTTATTGAATCTTTATGCAACTGGATTGTAACTGGAAAAGTATTTTGGCCAGAAGATAGTAGCGCATACCAAAATGCATAATGTTTCGACAGACAATGCATTGCTGGTGTATCTTTTTCCTGGCTATGTCTTCATACTATCTCTTGCAACAGACCAGGCTGGCCCTTTATAGATTGTGTGTAGACAATGTTGTTGAGAAGCACCTTTTGTTATACTTGCCAAAATAAACTTCAAATCATTGTAGCAACCAATACATCTAAAGGTTTGACGGTAATATGAAATCAATCCGACATCTGTGGGCGCGCAGGACTGTAATAAACACGACAAATCATTAAGACCGTTCCGAGACTAATAATTGGACGGGCTACCTGTTTGTCTACCTACCTACCTACCTGTGCGCACTCTGCCCCTGCACTCAATGCGTGTTACTGTAGTTTTAAACCAGGCTAGGCAGAGGTATTCTAAACAACCGAGCTAGAGGCACAAGAATGGCAAAGGAAGAGCAGGCAATGAATCCAGTTCCAGATTTCACAGTTAAAAATCTATTATAGGATTTCCCAATACTAAATTCTAGCTTGAAAGTAGTGAGTACTAACACTAGCCATGTTTATGTTCGTTATTATAGTGTTGTGTGTGTTCTTACATGTGAATGGGACATGGGGTAATTTGTGAAAAAAACAATGCTGCTTTCTCAAATACTCTCTCTTTCATGGACTAACTAGAAAAGTCTCCCGCAGTTCTGTATTCAGGCATTAATGTGTTTTGTGGGAGTGGCTTTGAAGGGATGGGGTGGGATATTAATGTGAATAGTTTGGAATAGAAGCTAAAATAGCTAGCTTTCCAAAACATGCCTGCACCAGCTTTAAGACCTACTTTGTCGTGGAGTTTATGTCCCTACCCTGCAGAACACTACTAACGACAGCTCTCCCTCTCGTTGTCCCTGCTTCTTTCCCTGTCGGCTCCATCTCTCTCTTTGTGGCTCTCTGACGTCTGCCTGTTTGCCTGACCATTTCCCTAGATCCACCCTTTTTGATGTAACTTAAAGTATTTAGGCAACGTCTTTTAACCTGACTGTTGCCCAAATTAACAGACGTATTCAACTTGACCCCACCATGAGGACAATCTAAAAGTGTCCAGGGTATATGGCCGGGAAGGAGAAGGATAAATATACCACAGTAGAAAATAGAAGAAGTGGACTGGTCCACACGGGAATCTTAAATACAGATTACTCAGTGTCTTAACCTTTGACAAGCGCATGTGGGTGTGGCCTTAGCCTGTGCTAAGTGGCTGACACAGCTCTCAACCATGACAATTGTGTGAGAGTCGCAAAAGCATTGCCAACATATTGTTTCCAACAGATTAAATTGGGACAATATCTTAGCTTGTGCCAGTTGTGCCAGCTGGTCAAGAGATGCGCGCGAAAGGAGCTTGATGCTGTCATGGGGGCCCTTTTGTATTGACCCCAGGGATGGTTATAGCTGAGTATTTGACTGCAGATAATGAGGTTGTTGGTTCAACTCTCCCCCCTGTTGTCACTTTGGGTAAAAGCATCTGCTTGATTAATGAATGAAATGAATAGCCAATAAAAACGGAGTAGTGAATAAACAAGGTGACTACTTTTCTAACTCCTGGCGTGAGTGAAAGAGAGAAGGAGTCTTTGGGCAAGACTCTGTCTCCCTGTAGTTTGTGGGTTGGTTAGTGACGAAGACAGGGAAAAGACGTAATCCTTCCAACCAGGCCATGTCTGACACTGTCAGAAGTATGGTAGTTGGTCACCATGGTTGGCGACTCACTTGACAGCCTGACCACCATGCAGTCGTCCAGCTCTAATCCTCCCTAAGCCTGTGTTTACATGTTAGGAGCTTGAGTGTGAGCTATTTGTCCCAGCTCTGTCATTCCAATAACCTTTCCTTTATCATTTTTGCTCTTTGATTGTTTTACTCAGAGACTTGAGGTTGAAATCATTATGTTTTTCCATGATTCACAAGGGGTGTTTTGATGCCTCACTGTTTTATAAATCCATGTTGAGAAAAAACAGAGAGCTAGAGCTTTCATCGATAAAATCAGGGATCTACGTACAATTACAAAAAAATCCTCTCTAGTCGGTCTCCAAGATCGGCCAGCTGTGCTGGTATCATTGTTTATTCTCAATATTGTTATGTCAGCTGTGAAATCTCAACTCACCCATCCCTACGTTACTGCATCTATCCTTTTCTTGAAAATCAGATCAGTGGGACCCCAAGAAGAACTACAGCAAAATATCTGTCCACACAACAGCTTAACACGTAGCAACGTTATTCTTATCTTCAACTCATGTTATTGAGCTGACTGGAGAGATGTGAATCCATGTACATGGTCAAATACTTACAAGGACTTATTTTTCACTCCACTACCTTTAAAGATTAGGAGACAATCGTATCAAGCACCAAACACAGTTTTCCAGACTAATCTCTCTTCCCCAGTAGAGGTTTTGCCAGCAGAAACATGATCATCGGTGATCATTCATATGAGAGATTATGAGAAGGGATTGGTGTTTGGTCAGAAGCTTGGTGATCTGCAGTTGGCATTCTGATGTGGTTCAGCTGTCGATAGTTTGGCTTTTCAGAAAATACATCAGAGTTTTAAATACTGGCAGGTGGAATCAAGAGGATGATGACAGATTAATGATGATGCAATAAACGATGGACAGTGTTTGAAAGTTAGTGGCGGAGCGTCCTTATGACAGTGACATGATGTAGTTCTGGACCTGTAGGCTGATCTCCATGTGACCCCTGTGTGACATCTGTGTTCTGCAGGCTCTTTTCAAACTGATTCCCAAAGACAAGTTGGCTGACCTACCTGAGGATGAGAACACACCAGAGAAGAGAGCAGAGAAGCTCTGGAACGTCTTTGAGAAAGGAGATGATGGTGAGCAGGAGGGTTGGAGGGGTACAGGGTGAGACAACGTGCCATGGCTTTCTTCGGCCACTGTGTGGATTTGCTGTATCAGTGTAAAACGGATTGTTTTCTCATTCTTTCTTTTTTTTTTTTACTTTCTCAGATCGAGTGGCCGAAGGAGAGTTCATCTCATGCGTGATGGCGAGCGAATCTGCTCTTCGTCTCATCCAGTACGAAGCAACCCAGTAGCTCCTTGAAAGATTCTGTACCCAACTTCTCTTCTACACACATCCACATCGAGCCTTGCGTACGACCTGCTACCTCTCAGACTTCTGGCCAGGCCCTTCTGTCACTCTAGAAGTTTGTTTGAGGTGATACTGAAACAGAGTCCTTGTATAACCCATCCACTGAGTGTAAAAGAAGCTCAGATCAAGTTCAAAAGAGTCCATCTGCTGATAGGATAACAGTGGCATCCACTTTGTGCGTCTAGCTACAAGGAAACAGTTGTCTGTGCTCACAAGAAGTGGAGTAAAACTACACATGATTCTTTTTGTATGTTAGGCCAGAATGATAGAAGCTAGTCTAGACAGAGCGGACAAGAACATCAGCAGTCTTATTCTCAGACACTTTTGACATGATTTGCAGGCTGTCTGTGTCCTGATCTAGTTTTTTGTTACACTGTTCGGACATGGACAGCAATGATAAGCAGGTTTCACTTTTAGAAACAACTCCATGATACTTCATGGAACCTGTGTACAGTGTTGAAAATGTGTTAAAACCAAATACAAAGTTGTTACCATAGATACATATACAGTGTTAACTTTCAATGGGTGAACTGTGAAGTGCCCGCCATCAATACTCTGCCAACCACAACAGGACCACAGCATAAGACACTTACCTCAGGACAAACTCTAGTCTAGAGCTTACTTTTAGGATGTAATGCTTGGAGAGATAAGGGGAAAACTTATATTGACTCTACTTCAGAGTTGCTTTTGATCAAGTTAGATTGTTTTGTTCCTTTTTTGCTACATTGTAGACTTTTCATAGGTACTAATGCTGGTTCATCAGTACTCCATTGAGGTGGGAGTCAAAGCATCTGTCTCTAGAAATGGATGAACCCAAAGTGATCACAGATTCCGTTTGAACAGTTGTGTCCTGTGTGAGTGGAAGTTTGGTATCCCTTCACAGCCTGACACGCCATAAGGATCCCTGTGGTTGTGAGTGGAGGTGTTGTGTAATACCTAGGTGCGCACCAACAGAGACGTTCGCTACATTGCTTAAGACGACTGTTACGTAAGCATGTCAACTTGATTTACCATCCTGGCCCAGTTCTTACTGGACATCTGCTAAACATAATTTTGGTATATCTGTCTATCAGCGATTCCAGAAATACTTAATTGCTTGATTTTTGATTCTACTAAGAGGTCACACAGACATTTATTCTGTAAGTCCTTTTTAGTTGGAATATTTGCGATTGTAAATAAGGATGTTGAGGTGTTTATCATACATTAGTTCTAACTGGAATGGAATATGGTGTATCTATACATTGGAATCCAATACTCTAGTTATGTTAGAAACATTTTAAATGCTCTTCAGGATAGTTATTTTCCATCTGCTTTTATAATGATTTTGTGGCTTTTAAGCATGTTTTGAAATAAACATCCCAACTGTGATATAAATTATTTCATTTCAAAGTATTTTTGTCTCACTTATGGTTCAAAATTAGGAAAATTGAAACGACAAAAATGTTAACTGCTGTATACTATATATCAAATGTAGAAATTGTACTTATTTTGTATTTTCAGTAGCCTTATTATAACATTGTACTTTGTCACTGCACTCCTTTTCTCATACATAACCTTTTTCTTTTCTTCTATCTTTCTCTCTTTCTAATCATCTTCCTCCTCCACCTGTTGTTCTCTCTATCTCCCTATCTCTTTGTGTCTCTCCCACTCTCCTCTCTCACCTCTCTCTCATTCTTTTTCTCCCAATCACACACACATACTCCTGCTCTCCCTTTCACACACAAAACACAACTCTCTCTCATCCCTCTCTCTCTCTGTCTGCTTTCCTTATCTTTCTGACTGGGGAGATTATTGATATAATCTCGAGTCCAGAATTTGAAAGCATCTGTCTGTCTTGACCTGCAAAGCTACGTGCTCCAGATGGAGGCAGGGTTGTGTATCTGTCCTTTGGCTCATCCACACAGTACAGATTCATCTACGCTGTCTCAGGACAATCCACCAGACAGGCTCCCACGTCCAAAACATCTGTTTATGCAGGACTGCAGACAATGCTCTAAAGGAGAGGATTTGTCTCGTTCTTTTGAGTATAAGAACAGAAATAGCAACACATCTGCCTGTGCGTTGTTTCAGAAGTCAGTCCATTTCACTACCTTTATTCATCTCTATATGAGGAAACACAGTTACCATCAATATAGAAGTTAGACAGGATCACTATCAACACAATAAACTTACATAAAGGACTTTCACATGCATTCCAGGCCAACGCCACCTGAACATCAAACATGTAGAATTTCTAAAGGGTTTTCATCAAATAATAAATCAAGAGCCATCTAAAGTTCCTTCCAATGTGTAAAAAATGGTCTTAGACTCTTAAAAGATATACATTTCTAAAGAAAACTGCAAGTGGAGGACAAATACAATTTCTTGATTAGTATTTTCAAAGTCTTGGGAGATAGATAAACTTATTTTCACCTCTCATACCTTCTCCCTCTTGCAGGCCCTTCCCCTAATCTCCCATCAGCACAGTGAGTCCTCCCGCTCCTCCATCTCCTCCCTCTCCTCCCTCTCCAGGGCATCCTCCATCTCGTCCATCTCTCTCTCACAGTCCTCACAACCCTCCGTCCCGCAGCCCCCCACCAGCACCATGTCGTGGGGGTCCACCCCCCCTGCTGCTGGCCCCACCGCTGGGCCCTCCCCCCGGGGCCACAGGGGGTCCATGAGCGCCCCCTGGTGGCAGTGCTGGAGGAGGCGGCTGACTGAGTACACACCTCCACCGGCCTGGATCACCTCGTCATACGAGGGCGCGTGGCTGGCGGCGCGGGCCTCCTCCAATCGCACGCGAGCCCGGTGCTTCATCTCGATCAATGTCTTGGTGTAGGAGTTGAGGGTTGCCACGGCAGCAGCCATGCAGCAGCTGAAGGAGAGCCACGCCATGCTAGAGGGGTGACGGAGGAGGGGACAGATGGAAGGGAAGAAACAAGGAGGAACAGTAGAACACAGTGAAAGGTTTGCATATGTGGATGTTTACCAAATTGAACGAATCACATTACTGCCAGTCAATCGTGACAAGGTTTTACAACACTTTATAACACTGAGGAGATACTGACGCAAAGGACCAGCCGTAGTCCCAAGTCTGTGGCCGCCAGTCTTTAGGGCCGATGCTGACCGTCATCTGAAACACAGTGGTGTACATCATATGGGCCACCATCCCCATGAGTCCTGAGAGACAGAGACAGTGTGGAGGAGAGAGACGGGGACAGTGTGAGGGAGAGAGAGGGAGGGGGGGGAGAGAGAACTAAACTGAAAGGACTTCTCCATAAAGTCTATGACAAATCTGCATTCGTGGTCATATCCTCGGAGGCTGCATCCACCACCCCCTCACCTGAGAGGACGGTGCACATGGCGGCGTAGGCGTTGATCTTGAGGGCGTGCATCTCCTTGCGGGCGCAGAGACACAGGACCTCCATCCACATGAGCAAGAAGCCCATTGCCAGCAGGCCAATGTACGTGAACTCTGATATCACTGAGAGCCACAGCACGCCTGGGCGGGGAGAAGGGAGGGAGAGAGAGAGAGAGAGAGAGAGAGAGAGAGAGAGAGAGAGAGAGAGAGAGAGAAGGAGGGAGGGAGGGAGGGAGGGAGGGAGGGAGGGAGGGAGGGAGGGAGGGAGGGAGGGAGGGAGGGAGGGAGGGAGGGAGGGAGGGAGGGAAATAAAGGGCCGGGAATAGGAAAAATGCAAGGAAAAGGAAGAGTGTAAATGTTATATATTTCAGATCTGAAAGAAGGTATTTTATCATGATATTTGATTGGTTGTTTCTATAGGAATTTATATCACATGACATATTGTATCCTCAGTACAAACCTTGTGTTTCTCCTGGAGTCAGCTCTATGAAGCTACGGCACTTCTCCTCTAAGGTAGGATAAGCACAGATTAATAAAATCTTTCTGTTTTACAGATGATCTGTATAGGGTCATAGGTCCCATTTCATTCCTCAACAACCGCTCCATGCACAGTACATGTACAGAACATCCTGTACCTCTAACTTTAGATAAAGAATAAAGCAACACTGGTGTGCGAGAGCAACCCTTAGGCTCTTAACATCAGACTGGGCTAGTCTCCAGACCACCTTCATTACAGAAGCATTTGATTTCCTGACTCAATATTTTCTCTCACGCCGTGACAGCATAAATCATAGGCTCATCTAATATGATCTCAGTCTCCAACTACCTCCACTACATGTGGCTTGGCCTACGTTAGCAGGCGTCCTGACCTTCATTGTGCTTTTCGCAGGAGTGCCAGAAGCCCGTGTGGAAGTATCGCAGCATGTACTTGTCCTCGCCAGTCTCCCAGATGTAGTGGACGGCGTTGGCCATCTGCTTCTTCCTCAGGCGTGCTTGCTCCTCCTTCTGCAGCGGCGACAGAGTCACGTTGGACATGGGCTTCGTGGGGTCCGCGGTCGGGCTCTCTGAGGAGGGGGGGGAGATAACGCAGGGAAGAGAGGAGAAGAGAGAGGGGTCGAGAGGATGAGGGGATATTCGTAACACAAGGAGAAAACACAACCTTTGCACTGACACATCTTGGTTGCTCTTTTACTCAGCCCCACAGAATTTCTCTGAGGAGTTTAGAAGCACGCAAACCAACAGAGATGATGTGTGGAGGCCAGGTCTCTCTGTCTGGCTCACCTGTAGTGTATGGTTGGCTGTTGTTCTGTCCGCAGTTCTTCATCTTGACTGGGGAAAGGCAGAGGGGCTTGACCACCTTGTGGGTGCCCTCGCACCAATAGGAGGTGCAGAAGGCCAAAACAGACAAGGCCAGAGCCAATGAGGTGAGAGACAGCGAAAGCAGGGTGCGGTTGCGTCTGGACATGTTGTCAAGCATGGTTGAGAGTTTGTGGGGCGTGGTGGGTGGGACCCACCGGGAGCGGTAGAGGAGATGGAGAAATGGAGAGTGGTGAGGGACGAAGGGATTGAGGAAGCAAGGGATGGGGATAGGATGACTTTTGGGAAGAAGCAGCTAGGTGAGGGAGAAGAACGAGGGAGTGTGAGGGAGGGTGGAGAGAAGGGAAGTTGGAGGAGGAGAACAGAGGGGAGGGAGGAGAGGGATCAGGATGGGAGTGGGCTCGGCTGATTGTCAGGGGCTAGAGATGGGTGGGGTGGGGGCAGGAGGGATTAAAGAGTGTATGAGAAACACGATGGGACAGAGCGATGAGAGGGGGAGGGGCAGGGGCGGGACGGGATGGGACGGAGGGAGGGATGGGAAGATGGAGGAGAACAGTAGATCAGCTGAGGGGTCAGGGGTCGTGAGGCAGTGGAGCGGGGGAAGATGGACTATGAGGATTTACTCTCAGTGGAGAGTATGATAGACAGATGGATAGATGGATGGATGGGCCGAGGGATGAGGGCTCACCATGCCCCCGTACCTATCCCTCTTTTCCCCTCTTCCTCTGGTCTTTTCTGCTTTTAGTGTCGTCCTGTCCTCACACTGCCAGCAATGTGCCCTCCAGAAAGCTCCATGATGTATCCTTGTGTCCAGTCTCATGAGCAGAATGTGTTTTGGATCCAGTCAGGTATACACTGACACACACTTGTCCTACATGATACATCTTACAACAGCTTACGCAACTAATCCACCCTGTCTCCGTTTTCTCATTCTGTTCATCCCATGTACCTCGGTGTCCTTCGGTTAGATTGAGACTTGTGATCTGTCCAATCTCTCAATCTTACTCTTGATCCCTCTTAATCTGTGCTAATCTCTGGCATGTAGGTGAATCATCTTCATAGCCTTCCACTGTCTGGACACCACCTAGAAGAAACACATAGAATGTGGATTAGCCATGATTAGGAGACATCTATGCCAACAGGATCATGATCACCCTCACCACTGTTCCAAATCAATCACCACCTTCTTCATCATTGTCATCATCATCATCATCCTCATCATCATCATCATCATCGTCATCGTCCCATTGATAATAATCATTATTGTCATCTTCGTCCCCATCATCATCGTCATCATCATCATCATCATCATCATTCTGGAGCACCTACATGCCATGTCATTCCAGTGAGCCACCAGCATCATACTCCATTAGAGTCTTTGTCTATAGTGACATGTTAAATAATAAAATGATTTTTACTTTCTTGAGTACTCTGTCAACAGATTCAATTTATTCTATCAAGCGTAAACTCATTCAATTGTAACTGACTCGTATTATTTATCTTTCTCTCTCTCTCTCTCTCTCTCTCTCTCTCTCTCTCTCTCTCTCTCTCTCTCTCTCTCTCTCTCTCTCTCTCTCTCTCTCTCTTTCTATATTGAATGAATTGATAATCAAGACCATTATTCCTGAATGACTATCTGTCATGTGTTACAGAGAATACATAAGAATATCTCCTCAAATGAGACACTACTCACCAGATATGGCTCTCAGACACCCACTTCCACTTTGTACTTGTCCCACCTTATCCAGTCACCTTCTATACCTTTTCGCTCTCTCTTTTTCCCTCTTTCTATCTCTCTCTTCCTTCCTCTCTCACATGCACTCATGTCTCTCATCTTTCTTAGGCTAGTTTTCTATCACAAGCCCACCCAGATTCCTCTTAATCCTCACAACTCCATCTGTCACTTTCATTCGCCTTTGCCCCCTTCATTCTGTCACATTTCTAACCCTACTTCTCTTTCTCTCTCTCCCTCTCTTATTTGATTTCTCACTCTGTGTGCTCAGCAACTTTCCTACTCTCAGTATTCTTCATAACCCTTTTATAATTAGGGAAAGAATGTGGATGTACTGCACCACTCTTGTACTTTACCGTAACTACTCTGACTAGATTAAACCCCTCAGTAAAGTTGCAGTAGACTGCAGTCGAGTATAATTAAGTAAAGTAGAGAACAGTGCAGTATTAGCAGCTTTTCTACTTAATAATCATCCAACCTCCAGGGTGCTAAATCTCACACAATGTATGGATTACTGGTTTATGGCAGCTGGTTTTGTAAATCATCACCATGGAAACTAGGAAAGGGACAGATATTTGTAAAGCATTCAACACAAAATTACTAATGAATGTTTTGTTCAACAAAGCATTAGTTCCCATGGCTTACCCCCCCCCCCCCCCCGCTCCCCGATCCAAATGTACACCCACACCCCCTACTCAGTCTTCTCCTTCCAAGGGGGAATCCCCATGATGACCGAAGTGATGAGTCACCCTCCCTCATCCCCACCCTGAGGGTAATTCCCTGAAAGATAACTACAGTTTTAATCTTTGTGGTAACTCCAGATTAAGACTGTATGGAGATACTGTGCAACATTTGACCCCAGTCCTCATTCTCTCACAAAGTCTGAAAGGGTGGGTCTTCTATTGGTTGCGTAGTAATCCTAGACTGTTTTAGAATAGAGAATTACCTAATGTAGTCATCACAGTTCTGGTATATTTGTGGACATCTTGACAGAACAGTAGACCTGGGATAGGTATGGGCACTGAATTATGTGTAAAACTCCACCCTCTAGTGGTCAAGAAGTAACTCCAGGTGTAAATCGCAAGGTAAAGGCAACAATGTCAGGTATTGAATAGTTTTATTTCTCAAATGTGTACTGTCACAGTTCACAACACAGCCTTAACTTTTACACAATAAAATAAATCATCTTTATTTCATACAAAATGAAATCATAGTATAATAGCTATGATAACCAATAATATTCTAGTAATCCATGTACACTATAATTCAGATAAATTAAACTTGTGCATTCCACTTCATTTCTCGGTTCGCTTCGCAATAACTGTATCTGCCCTGTGTTTGAGGCTGAGGAGGGGATGCAGAAATACAGTATGCAAAACACCACTTCTGGTCGACATGAACACATCCAGTTCCACAAACTACCAAACGATAGAGTGCTGCTTCTTTGATAGTCTCTGATGAAACTGTTAAGACCTCGCACTATGATACTTCATAAACACAGAATATGATCCATTCAGAACGCATGCATATGGAAAAAATTATTACATTTTCAATCAAGAATGTGCCTGCCTTTTAAGGGACAATAACTGATAGTGTATACAAAATTAAGCAAAAAGGAGGATAAAGCCACCATTGGTTGTTTGTTGGCTGATAATGTAATTACAATTATGATATCACAATCATAATATAATGATAATTATGTCAAATATGCTAATCATGTTGTAAAGATTAATCCAATCTTGATTTGAGATGAACTAAGACAACCAACTATATCCTTGTGTGCAAACCTTGAATACATACATATATAAATATGAATTTACAAACTAATAATAAATAAATGTATCAATAAATAGTAGCCGTACCATCAACTGTATTGTCATACTGTTATAATACTTCCATCATAGTAACAAAAAGAGCACAAACACACTCACTCACACAAACACATTTCCTGCAATATTGCTATCCCACCTCCACCTTGACCCTGGTTGGTTAATTCTGGTCTACACCTGGTCGGTCAGTCATGTTCACCTTTCATCTCTCTTAAACTACTGTCCTGAGTGAGGAACAGATCGACACACTAACTGGCTCCAGCAGACACTTTGGTTCCCAGGCGCACCATCAAGTCATCAAGAAAAAACACCAAAAAACTCAACAAAAGCAAGCTGTAATGGGTTATTTTCTTCAGAAAAAAAAAACAATTCTCTCATCTGGTTTTTTTCATCTTACATGTTTGTTGCATACACTTAAACCAGACATGTTACACTAGATTGATAGGTGTACATATTGTAAAAGGGAGGCAAGCAGGGCAGGTTCTAGTTGTACACAGAAGTTCTCAAAACAGGAAGGGGTTGCTATTATTTTGAGTAGGTTGACCCAACCCTGAGCCAAAAACCAGGTGGGGCTGCAAAGGAACTCCCCCTCCTACTGGAGGAGTGGAAGCTCCCAAGTGTCCAACCTGAGTAACCCCCCCAACCTGACTGGGCTGTACCACTCCGGCTCCAAAGTAGGTGGGAGCCATCTGAGGTCCCATGGGGGGCATAGGGAGGTTAGGTTGGGGAACTCCAAAGGGGTGGGGCATTAGCTGAGAGAAGGTAGGCCTCAGCATGGGATTGGGTGGTTCAAAACAGGGACCAGGTTTAATACCATAAAACTCAGGGGTAGAACCAAAAGGGCTGGGAGGTGATTGTAGGGGGAATGTAGTAGGAGACACCCCTGTAATGGATATGGTTCTGCCCATGGGACCAGCCATGCCTGGGCCTCGTAAAGCGCCTGGGAAATTGAGATCAGCAACAGAATCGAGGGGGGGGGGGGGGGGGGGGGGGGGACCAAGGGAGGAGGGTGAAGGAGGGGTGACACAGAGCATTCCCAGAGAGAGAGTGTAGAACAGAGGGGTGAGAGGGTTACATCTCTAACATCTAGCAAGGGAAGGCTCTACAGATTAAATACACGGCTACAGTTACTGGTGCTTAGAAACACACACATACACACACACACCCAGGCACACACTCCCACACAACGAAACACAGACCACAAGCACTGTTTTAAATGAACGGATAATATACTTCTCATATAGATACTCTCTTTTTCTACTCTCTCTCTCTCTGTCTCTCTCTCTCTGTCTCTCTATGTCTCTCTATGTCTCTCTATGTCTCTCTCTCTGCCCTCTAGCCCTCCTTACCCTCTGTGGATTTCTGCGAGGCGAGGGCATTCAGAGGGGGCTGTTTGGGTTTGGGTTTGGAGGAGAGGAGAGAGTCCATGTCCACCAGCGACGCCCCTGCTCCGAGGAACGACTCAGGCTTGTTAGGCTCCTCCTCCAACACTACTCCATCTAGTGGACAAACACAGAAAATCTACTACGGCACAGCTAGTCTACCAAGGACAAGGCACACCAAAGAAACACACACATAATTAACATGTGCTTAATGCATGTCACACCTAGATAATACGTTGTGGATGTTTTAATCAGAAGATGACCTGTTTGTATGTCACGCATATATTTATGAACACACACAATCACACAGACCTACCTGTGCCATTACTAGGCGTCCCCCATGGGTCTGAGGCGGCAGCGTTTGTGGTGGTGGTCCTCCCGTCTCCCCAGGGGTCGTCTGAGGGGGATGTCTCTGCAGGGGGCGCTGCTGAGCCCCACGTGTCACCACTGGGAGGCACGGCTGTTGCTGGAAATCAAAACAGACCCGTTTCAACACTCGTTCTCCATTCTCTGGGTTGAAACACTTGCCTTTCCCGACGTGATGAACAATCAACAGCAGCAGTCGACATTAGTATCTCTGTGCCTTACCTGGAGCTCCCCAAGGGTCATCATCTGGCTTTGAGTTATCTCCGAAGAGGTCGGCAGTGGGGGAAGCATCCCAAGGATCAGCCTTCTTCTCTGGCAGAGGCTCAGACTGAACCCCCCAGAGGTCGGAGGCATCGGCAGGCGCGCCCCACGCATCGGCGGTCGGAGGACTGGACGGGGCTGCAAATGGATCTGTCTCATTTTTGGGCGGGCTGGGTGGTGCCGCGAAGGGATCTGCACCGCTGTCTTTAGGAGCTTTGGACGGAGCAGTAAATGGATCGTCTTTAGATGCTGTAAAGGGATCCGACCCGTCTTTTTGCACGGGTGCTGAAAAGGGATCGTCTTTCGGGGTTGAGAAGGGATCTGAACCATTTTTCGGTGCTGGTGCTGAAAAGGGGTCATCTTTTGGAGCTGAAAAGGGATCCAAACCATTTTTCTGTACTGGCGCAGAGAACGGGTCATCTTTTGGAGCTGAAAAGGGATCTGAACCATCTTTTCGTGAAGAGAAAGGATCTGGACCATCTTTTGGTGTTGAAAATGGGTCATCTTTAGGGGCTGAAAAGGGATCCGAATCATCTTTCAGCGCTGTAAATGGATATGAATCATCTTTCGGCGCTTCAAATGGATCAGGACCATCAGCTTTGGCGTTGGATGGTGCTCCCCAGGCATCTTCCGAAGTTGGTTTGGAAGGTGCACCCCAGGCGTCCTCAGAGGCTGGTTCAGATGGTGCGCCCCACAGATCGGGACTCTCCGTAGGCTCTTTGCTCGGAGCTCCCCAAGGGTCTTTGCTCTCCGGCTTCTCCTCTTCAGACTGCCCTCCCCAGGCCTCTGCTGCCTTGGGCTTCTCTTCCTTGGCTGCATCCTCCCACTGCAGCTCGTCCTCAGTCATCTTGCCCTACCACACCCACAGAGGACAGGAACCACACTCTTGTTTACATACTTCAAAGGTCAACCACACATCAACACTCACAATGAAGGTCAACAGCACATGAACATACTTTTCCAATGAAAGGACTATAAACTAGGACTAGTGAAACAGGAAGTGTCTGGACAGTGCCTGTGATGGATTAGTGACCCTCCTACCCTGCGTTCCGCCTCCTTCTTCTCAAACTCCGCTTTTCGCTGCGCCTCTTTCTTGGCGGCAAAGCTGGCGGCAAGGTCGGCCACCGACGGAATGTTATCCAAAGAGGGCAGGCCAGATGCCCCGGGGACGTACACAGGCTTGTAGTTGGGGTCCTGTATTGGATCGGTCGATGAGGCTGGAAGGACACTGGTAAGGGTCAGTTACGATGGAAGGGATGCTATACGGAAACAACAGCTGGAGCGAGTCTCATTGCATTACATGGGAATGGATTAGAGAGGGAGAGACGGCAGTGATATGGCAGTGAAGATGGTGTAAACTTCACCCCCTCACCCGCTGCGTTCTTTGAGGTCTTCTCTCTGGTCTTGAGCGCAGATTCCCTCTCTTCCTTCAACTTCTCTTCATCCTCCATCAGAGCCAGCACCACCTTGGCCTTCTCCCTCACATTCACACCCTGCCCGGCAACACACAGACGTCATCAGCACCGCTGGCTCCACTAGCACCTCTGAAGGCAGCGCAGGCGGCCACTTGTTTACACCGTGTGAAGAATTAGCATAGCATAATAAGGATGTGTCAGTGGGAAGTGTTAGCTGGGCTGAGCGTTGTGTAGCCAGAAGCTCCCCGTCTCACATATGAGCAAGTGTAGCACATGCAGATGAACCATCTGGAGGTGAAGCTTCATGATGACTACTGTGGGGATACAGCTTAATGCCTGCATGTGGGTCGGAGAGTGCAACAACCAAAGAATAATGTAGGATTACATTATTCTAAGAATGTAGGACTTCCTAGAGCTGGAATGGGTTCTCCGTGGTGTGGGAAGCGGCCCTTTGTGACCGTTTGGTTACCTGGTCTTTCCCGTCCTTGTCTGTGAATCGGAACTCAGTGAGGGCTTTTACAATGTAGACGTTGTCTGTCAACTTCAGCAGCACGCGGTCCGAGCCTGTCTTCAGCAAGTACTCCAGCAGAGTCAGGGACTAAGTAGCACAAACAACATGGACCATTCAGAAAGAACAAATGTGTCCAGAAAAACTAACCTAATACATCAAATCAATCTATAATATTGTATTCACCTAACAGACACCGTTTATCCAAAGGGATGTGCAGGAGGAGATTTGAACTTGCAATCTCTTGACCTGCGGTCAAATGCTTTGTGTGGTGGCAGCCTTTACTATGACTGTGGTAGTTCCAAATTTGATCCAAAGCGACAAACAGCACAGAGGAAGGGGGACTTGAACCTGAGACCTCTCAATCTGCAGTCAAATGCTCTAACCACTGAGTTACACCCTGCTTATGGCCTGCATTACACAGTCCGATGGCTGCATCCTCCATTTTTGTAACAAGATCGGCTCCAGGGACAATCAAGTGTACTGTAAATCAATACATTATTCATGAATATCAAAAAGTACGGCACAGTCAATGCTTTTGACAGCGCTGTTTATGCCAGAAGGACATTGCAAAAAGAATTTAAGATGAGTCTGAAGAGAACGGAGGCTTATAAGAAAAATGCTGCAAGGACAAAGGGCCGTCCTGGCACCAGCAAGCTAAGGCTAGCCCTTGGCCACGGTAACTCTACCTCAAATATGGTGCAGCAGTCAGCATGCACACTCAGCATGCACACCAGGAAAACAAGTCATTGGATGTCACGGAAGACGTCAAAGCCGCTCACGTTACCTTATGGACGTGTCTCCAGTTCTTGTCGTCTTTGAGGCGTTTCCACAGCATGGTCATGATTTCGTTGCAGGCCACCACATTGTAGGTGAGGTCAGAGATGTCCGCCATCTGGGAGCTGGAGGGGCCCCAGGGGTCGTTGGAGGTGGCCTCCCTCACCTGCATACAGTATGGAGAGTTAGTGTCAGCTAGGATAAGGTAGGAGACTAGGGGGGTGAGACACAGAAGGGTGTAGTAAGAGAAAGAGGGGGAACTGTGAGAAAGAGGGAGAGAGGAAGATAGAGAGAAAGTGCGTCAAAGAGTAGACTGTGTAAATAGTTCTGTTACCTTGACTTCGGCCTCAGAGAAGTTCTGGACCAAGTTCTTCAGTTGGCGACGCAGCATAGAGGATGTCATGGTGACAGATGGGGGGTCTCAAACCACGGTGTTCTAGTGGTCACACACACACCTTAGTAAGATTAAATGTCCTCAGAGAGCCATAAAACTGGTGTTATTGTGAGATTATGTGATATCGATACTATATTAAAAATGCAATCTACCTATTGAAAAATGTCGGTCCTGTAAACAAAGTATCCTTTTGTCTTCCTTTGCTCTCTGCACTCCAGATCTTACTGCTGGTTCATGCTGTTGACCCCTGTCGCCACGGTGGCATCTACTGGATTAACGCTCCACAAACCTGCTGGGGAAAACGTCCTTAAGTAAACAGCAGAACGATCTCCAAGCTTTCTGTGACACACTACAGCTTTCTAGCTAGGTAGCAAATACAGCACTGGCAGATAATAACATGCTAGTTCAGAAGCTGGCTACTCAGCTGAATGCCAGTGGTAGGCTACTATAGTGGCTACCAACATGGTCATAATGACTCATTAAACTAATCGTAGGCTACGCCAACAATATTGCTGGCTAGCCTACTGGCATTTGCGATCCAATTTACATTCAGTTACGTAGCCTGCTAAACGCGATAACTGGCTAGTGCTAAATGACTACGAATACAGCTAGCCAGCTATTTGATTACTACGGTCACAGCGGCCAATCAATCTGCGGAGATAATTCAGATCATGTTGATAAGCAATACAATATAGAGGCTAGTAATAATTGTACCTAGGCTGATGTTGCATGTAGACCGCTTTCGATGTTATCACCTCAGCCTCTGAGAGCCGCGTTTTCAAATAAAGCTTAAACTGTAGCTGACAGGCAAGACACAAATGAAGAACCACGATTTCAGCACCCAGGACAGCGACGGTGCAATGGCTTGCGTCAAAGCAGTCAAGCTAGCTACTGTAGCTAGTTATTCTTAAGACTCAAAGGGATGTTGTTTTCTTAGCTACCACCAGAAACAAATCCGCTAAGAGTACAACAGTGTGATAGACTTATATAGTAATAGCTACAGCATATAGTGTAAAATAAATTCCATTGATTAGTCGTATAATCATATCACAGAAGCACATAATTTAGAGCATAAAACACTAACCCTGAATCCTTTCATGAATCGTCGAGTCGACAATGGCAGTTTCCGCTTCCGACACCTGCACCTGTCATGGAACGCCCCCTCTATAAACTGAAACAATGTAATAGTTTCCTGACCTTTGTTTTTATATATAATTTTGGTTTTTCTATGAACTGTGATCTTATTAGTCTACCTGTTAAATACACGATTTTATTCGTTTATATTTACAATTCCGCTTTGGAATCCCCTGCACGTCATCGCCGTCTCGCGGTTTAAAGCAGGCTACACACACAAACCCCAAAACAACTGATATGTGAGTCAGAACTACAAGTCGCTCATCAATAATACTTGAGACAAGATGGCGACTGAAGGCGAATACGAGTCAATCTTGTGCGTTAAACCTGATGTCAATGTGTATCGCATTCCGCCTCGGGCTACAAATCGCGGTTATAGGTAAGTATGGATGGTTTTACCCTTTTTGGAAGACAAGGTTGTTTGTTTTTTATTTGAGCCGACCCCGCATCATTTTGGCCGACATCCTCTTTTTTGCCGGGGTACTGTGTTAAATTATTTAGGCATAAAGTCAAGTACCGTGAGTTTCACCTTTTAATATTTCCAAACCCATGGTGTTTATGAATGGTTAAATCAATCATCTAGCATAAAGAAATGCTATTCCTGTATATATGACTAAATTACTGTATATATGACTAAATGACAAAATGTAAATATAAATGTTTTCTTATTGTAAAGACATTGTTGCATGTTGGCAGGTGTTGAGGAAATATGTATCCTATAATAAAGGCTATGGTAACCACACTATTGTGCTGGGCAGGCAACAATATCGGAAATATTAATTGAAAATCTACTGGCCTAGATACAGTGCTAAGTCTGTGGCCCCATTCATTGGTTCTGCAGGATTGTTTCTAATTCCTCATGGGTCCACTCCATAAAACCAGATTTTAAAGGTATCTAGATCAAAGCCCCCTAGTGTGTGGTTTTGTCTCATTTGTTACCGGCAATCCCATGGTATTGTAGGAATTCATGACACTCTTGAGATTCAGCCCATAAATCACACTAGTCTGAGGAATCAAGGACCCAGTTTAGAACCCACTCCAATCTTGTTTTCCGCAGGGCGGCGGACTGGAAGCTGGACCTCCCTGATTGGTCGGGCCGCATGAGGGTCACAGCCAAGGGGAAGGTAGCGTACATCAAGCTAGAGGACAAAGTCTCAGGTACAAGAAAGGAGAGGGGGGGGACACAGAGGGGGCATCATCTTAGAAATTAATACATGAATACAGACTTGATCTCAAAGTAGGCTGTTATTAATCAACTTTGAATCAGTGGACAAGAGTATTTCAGTAATTAGTTGAGCTGAATGATTTTGTCACTCTTGCCCCCCTGCAGGGGAGCTGTTTGCACAAGCTCCTGTCCAAGAGTTTCCTGGTATCGCTGTGGAAAGTGTCAGCGATTCGAGTCGTTACTTTGTGCTACGGATACAAGATGACAATGGTAGGTATCTCACTGTGTGTCCTTCAGGCTGGGATGAACATGATTTGGATAGACGTGAGGGCCATCTGATATCTGTGTCATAGGTGAACTATGTCTCTCTCTCAGGCCGCAGTGCGTTCATCGGTGTTGGGTTTGGGGACAGAGGGGACGCCTTTGACTTTAACGTTTCTCTACAGGATCACTTCAAGTAAGTGATGGTGTGTCTGGGGGCATGTTTATCTCCGGGAGAGGGGGACATGGCAACAAACCCACATCTGTGGTGGCCTACAGCATTAGCTGCCAGCCAAAACTCTGTGTCACATTGCAGTGGTTTCTAGCAGGTGGTTTTGCTGCAGCTCTGGAAACTGCTGATGTTCCTTTTATTTATTCCTGTGTCAGTGCTAATCAAGTGTGTTTGTGTGGTTGTGTGTGTGTAACTCAGGTGGGTGAAGCAAGATAATGAAATCAGCAAAAACTCCGGGACAGCAGATTCAGGACCGAAGCTGGACCTCGGCTTCAAAGAAGGACAGACTATCACTCTTAATATCGGGGTGACACACCTGGCATAAACTAGACTTATACCTATAATTTGTTAAAAATGTATTTCATTCAAAGTAAATTCTAATGGCCAATATTCTTTTTCTCTCTAGCAAGGAAAGAAGAGAGATAAGCCCCGCCCACAGGGAGCAGGTGGATTTGGACTCCTCCCACCACCTCCGGGGGCCAAGATAGCCCCTCCTCCCTCGTCAGGCTCCTTCAATCACAACATTGTTACCCAGACAGGCGGCACAGGTAAAGTTTGCTGCTAACTACTGAATGGTCCATTCAGGGTCTGCTTGGAAGAACAAGCAAGATCATAAATATTTCTCTCTCTTTCACGTTGTTTGCTAGAGCTGGACAGTAGCAACTCTAACACTGTGATGCAGTCCGGCTCAGTATTGGAGGTGTGGGGAGACTTCTCTACTCCTGCCAGGTAACCACAGATGTCGTACCCCGCACAGCATGTCTCTCCTCGACAGTCCTCACCTATTGTGGCTGAGGCAAGTCTCATTTGATCTTCTTAGGATGTGTTCGCCCACTTCTGGAACATTTGATCCCAATTCCTCTGAACTGTTGTCTTTTTTTCGTGAGATATGGTATGATATGCTGTTGTTACCTCTCTGTCTCTCTGCCCTTAGTTATTGTCCTTTGCCACCTGCGCCACAGGAGACTGCTACCAGCTGGATTCAGTTCTGAGCCCGCCTCGCCTCGCCTCACCTAACTTTAATGCGACATTCACATGCGTTTGCCATCCCTGGAGGAGTCTTCTCCAGCTCTGTTGCACCACAGTCCCAGCTCAAAGGCCTAGAACGCCAAAGTTCACGCTGAATTTCATTGCTGGCCTTTTTCTTTTTTAAGTAATATTAGAGATTTAAATAATATAATGGCCCAAATGCTTATTAATGTTTCTTTATCTTTGAAGGTCACCAGAAATATATGTTTAGGAAGTTCAATTATGTCTAAGGGCTATGCTGATTGACATTATGAATATCAGAGATTCTACTTAACAATGTTACCATTGACCATCAATGCTGGGTTCTCCTTGTTGACATGTCCACTAATGATTACTGACCTGAGCTACAGGGCAAGCTTCATTAACACTGAAAAGGGTTCTGCTCTCAAAAATGAAGTTGAATGTAGCAGTGTGCCAGGGAAGTTTGCTAAAACAGAAAAAGACTAGGCTATGGTCATATGTGTGATTGTCTTTTTTTAACTATGAATGTCTATCAAACTGCAACTGATAATGTTTACTATGAAGCATTGAATCCTTGAGTGAGTTAAGTAACCCTTTCACAAAACACATTATAGATGGTATGACTTTACATTGATTTGCTTACCACAAACTTGACTTGAGCTGATGTCATGTTTTGACTGACCCGAGTCATGTTTCCATGGTCCCACAGTAGATTATGTATAAAGGTTTCACATTTCTGACAAACTATCTAAAACAAGTGTAAGAAGGAGGCAATAAATACTGTAAGGTGGAGTCATGTATTTGTTTTGGCATCACTACTGGAAGCCACTGTTTTTTTAACCAATTATTGGGAGCAATTGAAAGTGTTGGCCACTGGGGGGAGCAGAAGTCTGTGCATGACTTGGCTGCGAGGATTTAGTTTTAGCTGTACTTAGAAAGAGAAGAATCTGCTGGACTTCCATTGGGCCTCATTTATTCCTCTCACTTACCCACAGACTCCCCCTCTTTCACAATTTAATTTATATTGTGACCAGTCTTTTACTTAGTGTGTATATATATATATATATAAATAGAAAATCTAATAGATGGTGTCTGAAGACGTTCACCGTGGCCAGTGCTGGGATGTCCTTTCTGCTTAAGTAGATTTATGTCTCAACTTGTTTTGAGTTGATAACCTACTTGAGACCTTTGAAACGGCACATTTGATACAAACAGGTGAGATTCTAGATCAACATCCAAAGCATCTATCCCTCACATCCATCATGTCACAACCACTTTTTTATTAGGGGCAGGGTTCAGGTGTCTGCTTGCCTGGCCTGGCTCTGGCCCAGCGCCAGGGGGGTTATCCGGTGGGCTAGCAGCTACAGTAGCTACTAAATTCTAATATTAACTTGGCCCTGACACATATGACACGCCTATGTGGACAGTAAATATTAAATCCGGAATTTATGAGGAAAAATCCTAAATGAGTGAGACAGATCAATTCTAAATGTGTCATAGGTGCGTCTTCAGTTGCCACCCAGATAAGGGAAGTTCACTTTTTCTTTCATCTACTTCTATTCGCTTTCTTAACTCTACTCTCTCTCACATCTTATCTCTGTACGTTTTTCAATATATTTTTCTCATTGTTTTACTCACACACACACACTGCCAGCACTAGTACAAGTTCATGCTGTCAGTGACATATCGTGTGGCATGTCAGAATTGAGTTGTGGTGAAAATAGTTCATAGAAACCTGGTAATGATCTCCCTCTGACCTCTCTCTCTGCGCCTTCTCGTGTGGAGGAAGCCAATCAAACTGTCTTGTTGTTAACGAGCTGGTAAATTAACAGCTTTTGGCTGTGAAGGTTATGACCTGCGTTTTTGTAATTGGCAGATCTCTTTATCTCACCAATACAGTGATGACCTACATAAGATAAGAGCAGGGTTTTTACTGTTTGATATCCTCTGCGGATGACTCATTTAAGAAATAAATAATTGTTTTGTCTAGAACATTGCAGGGATGTCTGAAAGGAAAGGATGCAATAACAGGTGCAACCACGCTTTCTTCAGTTCTTGTTGTAGCTGATGTATGTTATGAGATGGATGTCTATGTTTTATCACGGATGATCACCTTACTACAGATGGGCTTCTCATTGATCCAGCCGGGCTCTGACCGGGATGTTCTCTTCGAGTTGATTTACAGTTTAAAGAGCAAGTGTAATCAAACACACACGCACATATGTTGCACATGCAGACACACGCACACAAACAAACACACACAAACAAACACACACAAACACACACACAAACACACGCACACACACATTGACATAGTAGCTTGCATGCTGCCCTCTGAGAAGCGTGTGTGTGCATGTCCATTTATGCTCCTATGTGTGTGTGTGTGTGTTTGTGTGTGTGTGTGTGTGTGTGTATGTATGTGTGCACATGCTATGTGGCGATGATAGATCAGAGCATATAATAAACAGCACAGGTCTATTTTGGAACATGTCTGGGTTGGCACCATGGGAATCTTTTGAGTGTGTGATTCGCGTCTGAACCTCACGTGTGTTTGTGTTCCATATAGGTATGCGTGCACGTGTCAGCAGTAGCACTCAGGAGCAGGTCTCTGTTATATGTCAAGACCACAACTGGTAACCCTGTCAAACAAGACGCCATTTGCTCCTAATTACAATCTCCCTCTGAGGTCCTGAGTGAGATGGTCTAATTTCATGCAGTGGACAAGGCCTAGTGGGTTGCACTGTCTGCTGGTGGGAGGGGGTGGGGGGTCAGATGGGGTGGGCAGGGGAGGTGGTGACAGGCTCTGCTGACATTCTGCAGTGCACCATGGGATGTGTTGGAGGTCCCTTGGGGTGGAGACGAGAATGATGGATGTGGTTTCTGAGTGAGCGCTCCTTCTAAGGCGATGTCCCCATGGCGACGAATCTTGGCCGCAGGTGGTCATGATCAGGTGGTCAGCTGAAAGGCTTGAATGCTACCACCCAAAACATATCACGCTGTCACAATATCAGTCTTCTCCAAACGCATAAATACTACATAATAGTTATACAACAATCACTAGTTTGAATTTTATTAAACACATGCATGTATAGGGCAACAGTACTTTAAAATTCAGGATAAACAGAACATATTTACAGCGCAGTACTGTGACATAGCTCATATAGCAGCAACCTCACCAGGCATGAGAGACTCTGAGATTCTAAAATGTACATTATTAAATAAATATATATTTCATGTTAATTAAGGGGGCCACTGTGGATAGGGAATACTATCAGTTATCACTGGGAGATTCCCAACAGGCTTTACGTAGCCCTTATTACAGCAGCAGTCAAATACTGATGTGCATCTATTCCTTTTAACATAACATGTTGACTCCTGCTCAGCCTACTCAGCAGTGACCTCATTGCAAATGACTCACCCAAGTTCTTGAAAGCCACCTCTGATTTCCTGCTCAAATAGCTTGAACAGTGGAAATGGGCTCTTTCTTCTTTTGTGAGTTCATGACCCTGTTCTTCATCTCTCTCCTCTACCCTCCTTCTCTTTCACGTTCCCTATGCCTCCTTTCCCTGTTGTTTTCTTCCTCTCCTCCTCCAATCGTATCCTCTCTTTCTCCCTCATCCACTCTCCTCCCAGGTAGCCAAGTACATCGTCGGGCCCACCACGAAGCCAGGGCCTTGGGTCCAGCAGAGTCTGGAACATGGAGCAGGCCAGTGGGGTGAAGCAGGCGAACTGTGGGGCTACAAGCCTGCAGGTCTTCTCCCCAACCTCCGCTCCATCCAGGCTGATGATGTCCTCGTCTCTCCACCCATCCCTGTCCATCTCCCCCCACACGTCCAGCCCGTCGTCGAGCCCCTTCTCCCGGTCAAACCACTCCCGGTACTTGATAAAGGAGCGGTCACTGGACGCTGTCTCCGGCCAGGGTAGACTTCCTGTCAGCATGGCATAGGTCAGGATCCCCAGAGCCCAGCAGTCAGTACTCGCCTCCACCGACAGCCACACCCTCTTCATCATCCCTCTGTCTTCTCGTTCTCCTGCTCTGTCGTTCACGCTGACGTTGTGGCTGCTGTCTTCTGTATCTTTGGCGATCTCGGCCTCTGGTGTGCAGTAGGGCGAGCTGTACCAGACCCCAGGGACCCTGGTTCCTGAGGCCTTGACCATCCCAAAGTCCCCCAGCTTGACCCAGCGACAGTCTGGGTCACACAAGAACACGTTCTCAGGCTTAAGGTCGCGGTGGACGAAGCCAAGGTGGTGGAGGTGGGAGAGAGCCCCACTCAGCTGAGACACCACTCTCTGGACACAGTTCTCCTCCACACCCACCTGGGAGACAGAACTACATTACCCACAGTCCTCCTCCACACCCACCTGGACACAGAACTACTACTGCCCACTGTGTAAATGTGTGTGCTCTAGATAGTGTGATGTTGGCATTACACAGCATGCATAGACACAGAGAGAAGATGTCTTGTGCGACCGACAGGCATTCTGTACCTCTGGGATGATGACATCATAGAGGTCACCGTAAAGAGCGACCTGCTGGGCGAAGACGTAGTGATCGGGCGTGGAGAAGGCAATGCCAAGGGCCTGGGTGAGGGAGGGGTGGGTGCAGAAGGACAGCGACAGGTTGTACTCTCTCAGGAAGGACAAGAGTGAGGTAGAGCCACGGGGGAAAAACTTCAAGGCCATGGGAGTCCCTGGAAGAGAGGGCGTTCGACAGAGGGAGTAAGGTAAGGAGGGAAAAAATCAAGGAGCGAAGGAAGAAGGAATGGAAAAAGTGGAAAGAATTCAAGACTGGAAAGGAATAACGTTCAGTGTTCCTCACCCCTGATCCTGTGTACAGCCAACATGACCCTGCCGTACGACCCCTCCCCCAGGAGCTTGACAACCTGGTAGTGCTCGGACGTCTCTAGGGACGGCAGCGACTGAGCTGTGAGGTGACACATCTCATCCAACAGCCTCACAGCGGCCTATGCAGAAGGAACACATGAAACGCAACTGATGATGAACACAAGTGATGTTGTGATGATAGTCCCCATGGCAATGCTAAGCCAGGTATAATCACTTCCTTTAATAGCCCAATGAACACCAGCAAGCACTCTGCAAAAGCAACACCCAATTCATCCGGGCCTCTTATAGATGTGGTTGTTTATGTTTCCGTTAGGGGCCATGGAGGGACAGTGCAGTTCTATCCAGCCTTAGGCCAGGCCATCAGAGCAGAGAGCTGGGGATACAGAACATGACCCTCTTGGATGGGGGGATGAGGGGGTGGGGGGATGAGGGGGTGGGGGAATGGGGGAGTAGGAGGTGGGGGATTAGAGGGTTAGGAGAGAGTAATAGAACACCCCAGACAGAGTCCAGGGACTGGGGCTTCACACCTAGGTTTCATAACCATGTCCCCTCATGTCCCCTCCTGTCCCCTCATGTCCCCTCATGTCCCCTCCTGTCCCCTCATGTCCCCTCCTGTCCCCTCATGTCCCCTCCTGTCCCCTCCTGTCCCCTCATGTCCTCTCCTGTCCCCTCCTGTCCCCTCCTGTCCCCTCATGTCCTCTCCTGTCCACTCCTGTCCCCTCCTGTCCCCTAACCAGCTAACCCTATCAGGTAAATACCTACCTGATAATATATGTTTGATATAAACCAAATAACGAAAACAGATATTGTACTAGATAATTTAATATAGTACAATAAATAATTAAACCCTCATACAGTATATGTGTATGCATTTGAATTAAGTACACTGATCCATAGAATCAGAGAATATTCAATTTCTCAGAAAGAGATTCCATATGGTCCTGCTTTTTGGCTCTGATAAGCTGTGAAATGTCAGGGACTGTGATTACATAAATAGGACATGCCATTCTGTGCAAACTAACATGATAACTGGGTCACATGACCTGAAGCCCACCCCCAAAAAAATTAAAAGTTTGTGCTTTGTCCCGTCTTACTGGTAGGTGGTATGCTATTCTGTTTGGTATTTTTATGATTGTAAATAAAGTACTAATTAAATTATTCATTACAAATTTTTCAATGTTGAGTTACATCTCTTTTAACTAAATTAATCTGAATCCTAAAGTTCACCAAATGTCCTGAATATCATTACATTTCAGTAGCTTAAGCACATTAGTTATGAATGTCATGAAGGTAAAAAGCTTGCCATTATAGCATTGTCTGCATGCCAAAGAGATAGGCCATGGGATGGCCTACTCTACTCACTGTCATGGTGGGTCTTTGGCTGGGCTGACTTCCTTTAACAATGATGGTTCTTGCGGGTTATTCAGTTTCCCTTCCCCTTCTCACAAAGTCTGCTCTGCAGTAAGAGGTCTATAAAGTATCAGGGGCATCTATCTCACTCGTAAATTGCAACACTAAACTTTTACTGCAGCCACACCGGACAGACACTAATCTTGGGTGTCAGTCTTCCTTTTGCAGTGAATCTCTTCTGCCCGTCTGCTCTCCCCTGCTCTCCAGTGTGCACGTTGCCATCTCTCCTCCTCCCTCTTTAATCCTCTGCTTATCTCGCTGAACTTTTCCTCCCCTCCCTCGTTCACTACCCCCCCCCCCCCCCAACCTGGATTCTTCATTGCATGAAGCTGACCCTGTACTACACCGCCATACCCGCACCCTCACCCCACCCTGGTTCCTTGGAGATTGCACCACAGTCAAAACGGAGCTTGGTTTATCTGTCTATCAGCACATTAACACCTGAACCCCCCCCCCCCAACACACACACACACACACATGCTCCCCCTGTCACACACACACACTGCTCTCACGTTCTCACTTAATATCTAACTGCCCCCCTTCACTCTGTCTCTGCATTCCTTGTTGACAGAAGAGCCAAACCTTCTGACTGGTCTAACAGCAGACAGTTTGTCTCCTTTGCATTCAAATTACCACCTTGTTTTCTCCACTTTCCCCCTCTTTCATGCAACTCTCTCTCTTTTTCCTCTCCCTCTCTCCTTTCCCACATTTGGCTTGACAGACCTAACAGCTGTAACTAAAACGGCTTAATAGTGCAATCCTTTAACAGCTTAGCCTTACGCCTGCCAAAGACATATTCTCTGCTGCCAACTATCTAACCCATCCGCTGATAAACTGACACCAAACAACCGTCTCTCTCCTTCCTCTTTCAGTGTCTCTCGCTCTCTCTCTCTTTCTCCCCCTTCTTTCCTTTTCCACACCACTCCCCCTGTCCCACCAACAGCTTTTCTAACACCCTGCACCACCCTTGGGGCAGATGCATTACTATAATACTATACTGTACCCGACTCCCCTTGGGCCACAGCTCATGGGTCACACAGACATAGAAAGCTAGCCACTGTATAGACCTTCATGCCTTAGGTTGGCTATGTTGCTGTCCTGTCACATAGGTCACACACGGATGTGTTATGATACACCCATCAGTCTGTCGTGACCAGCCTATTTGTAGGCCTGTTTACTACAACTGTGTATGCGGTCTTGTCTACTTCTGGGCCTGTATCTAGGTCTAACCATATCTCTATACATGGTGTGGATGTGTGGAAGGACAAGAGAACAGGGCCCTGTATGCAGTTTTATGATTTATTTTATTTGAAATGTTTCAAATGTTGTTCAGTATAAAATATCATTACTAAATATCATTAGTATGGAGATACCAGCATCTCAGAATATAACATTATAGGACATTTAGGTATAAATTACATCAGTTCCATCCACACAACAGTAAATAAAATATTAAATATACATGAGGTTCACAGCAGGTTGCCTTTGACTGGAGGCTCTTTCACATTCAACATGCACATGCACATATAGCACAAAAATATCTGCTTAGTAGCTTACTATAGTGCATCTGTTGAGATGAATTCTCAACATTAGTAAGGTTCACTTAGGAAAGATATAATCTAATATAGGCCCGAGTACACACATTACATAAGTAAACAGTGATTTCCTTGGATTGGGGGGGAATTTACTGTTGGACACAGTAGGAACCTCCATGGTAGGAACCGTGACGTCATAGTCTACTAACCACGGACGCAAGTGGCAGTAGCACTCTGGAGGACCAGCTACAGTAGAAGAAGAGGCGCTCACTGATCTCAAAGGAGAGGAGGAGAGCGTTGTAGGCCGTGAGAGAGGAGGGGAAGGAGGGGGTAGCAACCTGGGCAGGTGGGCATCCAATCTAGGATGGGGGTGGCAAAGATACAGATTGATACTGATTCAACATTTAAACATTTAGGCCTGGTGCATTTGAGCATACTGCATTCCATTTCGTTTCATCAACCAGTCAAATCTCAAAAGCTTTTAATCAATAATTTTTATATAACTTTATCAAGTCAATTAAGCAAATCTTTTTAAGAGTTATAAAATAATTTTTGGGAGTTTCTTATTTGCATGAACGCATGTGTGATTAAGGAGCTTTTCTTGCCTTTTCCAGCATCAAAGAGCAGAGAGAAGAGATCTTCTGCAGAACATCGGTGACCTCCAGTGTCACGGAGAGGGATGGCAGACTCACGTTCTGCCTCAGCTCTCTCAGCCAGTTAACATGCAGCAGGAAACTCTGGACATCAGACTGCAGTCCAGACAATGTCTCGTTTATCTGGGAGGAGAGAAGAGGAGTGGAGAAGAGAAGAGAGGGGAATTGTCATTTGGCACTCGGGCAGCGCGCGTCATCCGCTCATTAACACACCTGTGTTAGCATGCTCAAGCCCATTGGGCTACGTCCGATAAGGCGGCATTAAAAGGCTGCACGGATACGCACACACTCACCCCCGGTTGTTGTATGATCACTGCTGCTGCCGCCCTCCACCACCCCCTTCTCCCCCTTGCTGTCTGTATGTTCTATCCATCAGGGGAATTATATCTCTATTGCTCCCTGCCTCAGAGTGCTTCCCTTAGATCATCCACGCCAAAGTCAAACCTATTTCCATGTCTATGGTTATCAATAAATGGTCAAATCTTATACGTGAGTCTCTTGACTGAACTGGCAATGTGACATCTGCAATGGGCTGTGTACTGAAGGGAGAAAGACCATCTTGATGTACCTGTGTGTGGATCTGACCAGCTGTGGACTCCACTTTAGGTAGAGATTCCAGGCTGTACTCCACATAGCCCACCTCCTTCTCCTCACTCGCCATCTAAGCAGGCACAGAGACACACATTAGGAACCTTCACACAAGCTGGAGTCAGATACTTGGGTTCGACAAGAACAAATTCAAGGACCGTTAGACCAAAGTGAGTGCACCTGCACCATGGCCCATATGAGTTTGATTCTAAATCACTTGATCACACAGACTTGGGGTAGTCCTTAGCCAGGTTGAACTCACCAGCATTGTCCTTGCCAGTCCCTGTAGTTTGGTCATCTGCCATGACATTCTCTTCAAAGGGTCACAGAGGCGGCAGGGGTGGGTGGGACGAGACAGTGACAAGACAAGCAGCTGGGCCAACAGCAGCACGAGGAAGAGATGAGTGGAATTTCGGGGCAAAACTACGAGAGAGAGAGATGCTGTAAAAGAAATAGTAGAATAACCAATCAGGCTCAAACACCAGATTGCAGCCATCGCACACCATGATTGCTTTAGTCAGCAGTCTCCATGATGGCATGATGCTGCCAATGAGTGTGAGAGATGGTTGGTGATGCAGGCCAAACTAAAACACAATGATGAAAGCGATAAGTCTTTCATTGGCACCAACCAACTGTAGCTAAAAGTAGGTGCATGTGAAGGAAAGGTCCAGATCATCAGTAAGGAATGTGAGGAATGCTGTGGTTAACGTGTTTTGTAGCCCCAAACCCCCTTGACTAAGCGTGAATCTGTCTAGTTTTCACAGACATGAAAATGCTTCCATTGAGGGTTTTGACTTTGGAAGGAATACATTTCCTTCATCTCCTTCCTTTCTTGTTCTGATTTCTTTGCTGACAAAATAATGTAAAAATGGCAATGTTTTTCTTCTAAACTTCCCCAAGCCATTGATTACTAATATTCATTTTGTGACCAGACTACGTTGCTGGCTAGTCATTTCAGTATGTCTTACGGAGACAGGATATTTACATTTACATTTACATTTAGTCATTTAGCAGACGCTCTTATCCAGAGCGACTTACAGTAAGTACAGGGACATTCCCCCGAGGCAAGTAGGGTGAAGTGCCTTGCCCAAGGACACAACGTCAGTTGGCATGACCGGGAATCGAACTGGCAACCTTCGGATTACTAGCCCGCTTCCCTCACCGCTCAGCCACCTGACTCATATAGTTATTGTCAGTGGCCTAGTGCGTCACCAGCCCTCAACCTTGTCTCTGTCATTTCCTTTGAGGTCATGTTATGATCATATCCACTATGAAGTCATTCTAAGTCATATTCATTCTGATAAAAGTTTGAAATGTAGCTTCTTGTTGAACTTAGCTTACTCAGAATAACCCAAGCCTCTCCAAGAATAGTTTCCCAGTGAATTACATGAGTCAACGTTTTTAGAAAGAATTCAGTTAGTTGGTTTCTTGAAGGTTGACAGTAGCTATGAGGTTCGTGAATGTGTTTTGTTTGTTTTTAATCCTTGAGTGTTCAATGAGTGTCTATAAGAATTTAACAATTAGCATTTTGAAAGTTGCAGTTGGTTATGCATATATTATTTCTACATAATACATATTTCTTAAACTGAAGTTCTACATAGTAGCATTTCAATTTATGCTGGAGCAAACACAGGCATGATCTATAAAGGTGTCTCTAGGTTTGTGTGTGCGCTAATCAAGAACAGTAAACATTGTCCTAAGCATTCCAATAATCACCATGTTATCATTCATTCAATTAATGAGTTTACAATTGTTTCCTGAACAACCCGTACACATACACACAGCACTAGTTATTATCAATATAGTGAAACTTTCTGGACCCCAAAACATACTTACTGTATGTAAATGTCATTGTCCTGTCCCGGCTCAAAAACAGCCCAATCACTCACTCACGTTCTCCAAATGTGTACACAAATGTAAAGTGAAGGGCCCTTTTATAAAATGCATGACACATCACCTGAGTCACCAGCTTCATTCAAGCTTCGACGCCCCCTCACCCAGCACTCCTATCCTTCTAAAACCCCCTCTTCACATTCTCTGGTTTTTCTCTCCACTGGTCAGATGGTTTGGCTCTCCTCCACAGTGACCTGTCTGTGATATATAACGGAAGTTTAGGTTGCACGTGGCCGAATGTCTAACATCTATGAGGCAGAATTTTGACAATTTTATTCATGCAACATACATTTATACATTTCAGGCTAAAGCGCTAATGTGTTTAAACATGGAATTACTTTGAAATACTATGGATACACAGATAGAAAATGTGTGAAATGTTAATCCATCTTTGATTGTTGAGCAATTCTGAACAATTACATTTTAGACTGTAAAACTAGGGTGCAGTGTCAGAAGAAGGCACCTGCCTCACATCACTCCCATTGGTACAGAGGCAGAGCTAAGAGGTATAGGCCATCAAAGACGTGATACAGGACTAGTCATGCTTATTTCAGGATTTCTTCTTGCCCACTCCTTTCCCTGTTCTTTGAGAAGAACACACTTTGTGCCAACGGAATTTGAGAGAGAAAGAGAGACGTGGAAACTTGTTCAGATTACATTGTAAAACCCAAGCATACATTTAGAATGAGCACATGAGAGCACACTAAGCAGATCCTGCATCCTGTGGAGTTGTCATGGAGCAGGTCTTCCTCTTCTTGTCTCCTGTACCACACGGTTCTCATAGGGAGATTCCACGGAGGCGGAGCTTCTAGGGGCCTGTCGGAGAAGGCAGGATGTACAATTGTGCAACACGCATACACACATATGCGTCCATACATGAACACACATTTTTATACACAGACATCCTGAAACACACCTGAAGTTGGTCATAGTCAGATGACATGCTGGACATTTTCAGGGAAGTGTAGATGGAGTTTGTGTTCGTCAACAAGAGCTCTACCTGCTGGTGAGGAGAGAAGAGTACGTGAGTAAAAATAAATTAATGAATAAATAAATAGATCATTTATGAATGATCAAACAAAAATGAAATGTCCTTCTTACTGTTAGTCTTCTGGACAGGCTTGGGAAAAAAACAAAGGTGAAATTATCAGGTTTTGCAAGAAGATATGATAATTAACCACATTTCTTGTATTACATTTCTTATTGTGATTAAGGTATTACTATTGAATTGTTGTCTTTGTGGGCACGTTCCAGCTCCTACCTTCGAAAAGTAAACACAACCAATGGGAGGCTGAGAAGGCAGAGTGACATCATCACCCCACACAGAATGTACAGTCCCAGTGTGGAACAAGACCGGATGTCTTTATTTTTCATCTCTATGACACAATCACTGAATGTTACAATACTACTCTCACTGTATAATCAGTTGACCAGATCATGAATTAATACTATTTGTATACCAATACACAGCAATAGAATATATATAAATGTCCTCACCCGACACTGAAATTGTCATGCTGCTCTGCACCTTCTCGGTGGTGCCCCCTGTTGTCAGAGGGTACTGCACAGAGCAGCTGACCCCTGACCCATGGTGGCTGGGTGAGGCTGTGAAGGTCAGAGTGGAGGTCAGGGTCAGCAGGCCGTCTGCAGGGGTGTTCATGCTGTGTTGCTCCCGGCCCCCGATGCTCCAGCTCAGGGAGGGGGGCAGGGAGGGGCAGGGGGCTGGAGCAGAGCAGCTGAGCACGACTTCCTTCCCCTCCGGCACCAACACCATCTCGGGGAACAGCTTTGGACCAGGAGGTGTGTCTGAAGGAAGAGGGAGGGGGCTGATGGGGAACTTTAAAGTACGATTCAATACAGTTTGTGTGTCTGTGGAACGGTTGATGGAACCATGCATTTCAGACTGGATAAATTGGCTGTATGTTTCAGAGATGAAAGCACAGGACCAGGTTCATCTGTGATAATGTACTGTAGTGTCTTTGTGCTGTACCTGTTTGAATGATCTGAACCCCAGGGTTAAAATTGTACTTGAGAGGATTTGGACCTTCCAGTCTGAAGAAATAGGTATCATTTACACCTGTGAAATCCTGAAGCTTGGTGGTGCAGTTCTTCTGCAGCAGGTCCCCTTCCAAGGTCCCCTGGGTAAAGGTCTTATGATCAGCAGAATTGAAGATGTATGGCCCATTCATCGATCCTCTCCTCCAGATGGCACTAGGACTGGAGGTGAGATCCGACTTGTACTCGTCAGGGATTTCAAACCGACAAGGGATCAGAACGCAGGAGCCCCGCACAGCTGGTATGCGTTGGGGCATCCAGACAGACCACTCGCTGCAGAGTGCACCTGGAGCCAATGCACACACACGCACACATGTACACACATAAATACACATCTACACATGTTAATATACATAAATACATACATACACACACACAGACACAGATACATACACAAATGGTCACAGATTCATATATGCACACACACAGACACACATACACACTATCACAAAAGCAAGTTAGGTGTGACACCAAAAACAGAAATCACTGGGCTCCTCAGAAAGCCAACAAGCAAATGAGGGATGAACCACATCCAAGTGTCAAACATTCATATGCATAAAGTTTACACATATTGCTGATGAACACTACAGAGCCCACAATATAATCAAGGACAGAACACACCCCCGACACAGACTCTTCTTGCTGCTGCCATCAGGCAGATGCTACAGGAGTCTGAAATCCAGAACAAAGAGACTAACAAGCAGTTTCTACCCGCAGGCCGTCAGGCTGGTGAACAGCCTCACAACCCACTTCCCCCCCTCCCCCCCACTACATAAGGATAACAGCCCCACTACACACACGCATACACAGACACACACATACTGAACAATGACTTGCGATATTTGCAACAACGCATGGTGCACTTTAACACTCAAGAAAACTGTCATTTCATTTGTATTTGTATTTTTCTCTCTTTTTAGTGTTTTTATTGTAATTATCTGGAAGGAGGACATTGCACTATAAGAATTTCATTGTACAGACTAACTTTGTTATCCGAATACATGACAATAAATATCTTGAAACTTGAACGGATTGTGGTCTATGGTTGATTCCTGTCTGGTATCAAAAGAACCTAGAGGGAGTCCCAGAGAAAAACATTCCCAGGAAACATTTCTATAATCACAAGCAAACTGACCTTGCATCATGAAAATCAATACAACCCACGGCATCACTGAGAACTCCACTGCTGATTCCTGCACTAAGATCTGTTTTTTTCCTTTGGTTTCTTCTGAAGAGGACTGAAACAACCAAGGCAGAAGTTAAAGGAAATACCTTATCAGTTCTACTCACTTCCTTAATGTAGTCCCAATTTAGCTGACTGTGAGATGAATTCTGATCATGAATACAGCTGAATAGCAACAGATGTGAAAACAGAGCCGAATACCTGTGTTTGTGAAGTTTCCCTTCAGTGTGAAAACTATGTTTACTCAACCCATACGGTTAGGGAAGCTGTGTCAATGCCAATATTGCATCAGGAAGCAGATCAGTGTCTGAAGGAAAGTCTTTCTTTCTGGTTGCAACATTGCTATGTTTTTGTTGCATTCAGGCTGCAGTGTGAATGTGGTGCACTCAGCCACCCGAGGGCAGTCACACCTAAATAAACAACAGATGCACAACCATACATTGAACAGGGACCAGTTAAATGGCTTGTGGTTTTGAGGGGCGGAAGCAGAATTGATGTGTTACACTGGCAGTTCAGCCTCATGTGGCGTAACTGGGTGTGCATTTTATTGTTTGACCTAGTTATGTGAATTTCTCAAGAACGCTTGTAAACAATGTGTGGTTGTGGCCATATAAAGTCCTGTCAGAGACACAGAGTACATTTAGTCATTTAGCAGATGCTCTTATCCAGAGCGACTTAGAGGAGACAATACGTATCACCCTCCAAAACATTTTTCGAAAGAAATTCATGAATTATCAGTTTGGAACATCCTCATATGTGTCACACATATACACAGGCATTCATCACCCAAACTGTGATAAGGTCTCTTCCTGTGGGAGAAATCCTTTCTCCCACATCCTCTCCTATCACCTTTTTCTTCACCATGATCTCTATTGCCTTTTTGATCTCCATCATCTCTATAACATGTATATTCTATAACATTGATAATCTCTATCATCTCTTTAATCTATAATGTGTATTTAATCTTTGTCAGCATCTTCCCTCTGTGAGACAGGGAAGGTAGGTGGGAGGGATGGGGGGCTGGCTGGCTGGCTGGCTGGGGAGAGAAGGCGTGGCTAGAAAGGAAGTTCATGAAATTCTTGTACAATTTGTGGCCACTTTACCAGACATTTGTCATTTCTTTCTCAAGGGTCACAGTATTCTCACACCCTCCTACACACATGGACAAACGGACACAGGATCACTGACAGCCACAGTTTCAAACTGTAAAGGTAAGCGAGTACTGTCTTTATTTAACACTAACCTTAATTCATCCTCAACACTACACACACACACACAGTCAGCCACTTACTGCTGATGTTGCACTCCATTATAGACTTTAAGGCTTTCAATTTCTGAGTTGGACTACCATTATCAAGTAAAATTCCCTTTATTATTTATGATTTGATGCTGTCTTAATAAAGGGGATGCCTGTTGATGTCATTAATCTATGCTTTCGTTAATTTGATCAAAAATCATTGGCCAATGTGAAAAATTCTGTGCTCCTCACTGAAAGTTACCAAAAGGCTTTGTTATTATTTCCATATTGCAGCATGCTCATCCCTGTCTTACCCATGGCACGATGATGTAATTTAAATAACAGAAGATTACTTTATAACCTGTATGTTGACGAAGTGGCTGACCAAAGTGGCTATACCAGAAGACCTTGAGACCTCATCACACTGACAAACACTCACAGCAAGGCAAATATTAATAAAACAGGTAGTGGTTGTAAAATAAATTACTGATCATATCCATACTGCAGACAACACAGTGATCTGTATACTTGGGAGACCAGCACTCATTTCCCATGTGTTTTGTTGATAAAACCATGCCTATATTATTCATATTTAATGTTTGGTACAAGAATACTTCTGAAATGGCAGCATAGTATTCTGGGAAAGGTGTAAACTAGAGCTTACTCTTAAAGTGCCCAAAAAAGACGTGACTAAAGGATGTGGTTTGATAAAACCAGTCACCACAGATACTGAGTTTGTTTGGTTATAAAGACTGCAGTCATTATGTCCTTTTCAGCGCACACTACTCTAGTCATAAAAACACACTTAACAAAGCCGTCCAGCACTGCTCTGTCTGGCTCAGAATATAATCAACCTTTCTCCAAAGTCAACTCCATTTGCCACATTGTCTGGAAGTTCATTGGTTGCCTCACAACCAGGGCATGTTTGTTTTAATGTACCGCCTGAATGGTGTCGGTGGTGGTGGATGGAGGGGGGGTCCTCTTTTTTTTTAAATGTGTCCCCCCTGGTCAAACACTTTCCTGCCAACCAAGTCAGGTGTCCCGTGAGAGGATTCCACACTGGGGGACTGGTTTGGTCACACCTGGCTTGGTCACACAGCAGGCTGTGCGTTTCATGTGGAACTGCATGTGTCCTCAGATCACTATAAGTATTCATGTCAAATGAGTAGAGGAACAACAAAAGCACACAGATTAAACACATGCACACACATTCCCAGACATCACCACCGAGTGACTCAGATGTGACAAGGAAAGACAGAGCTGGCTGACTCCTGGGTTCATGCCTCATTTACCAGCAGCCCATCTCATGATGAACAGCATGGAGATATTTCATTCATCACATCAGGAACTTCTACACTTCAGGGTTCATCTTGGATAGTTAGTGTAACTGCTGATAACTACAACGGGTCTGATGGGTGGCAGAGTTGGCTTAAAGTGATACATTGGGCTATCACCAGTTTTGGTTTCGCTATGAGCTAACATAGTGTCACCACATGTTATGTTTCACAATGAGCTATAGTGTTTCAGTTTTTGTTTGGCTGTAGATTTCCATTCTTTCATTGTAGAATGTGCCCCTAAAAAGTTTGACAAAAAAAATGTCACAATAAGCTTGCAGTCCTGTTTTACTATAAGGCACTCATGCGTCAATCTGCTATTCTTCTGCTTTCACAGAAAATGAGGTTGACAACAAACGGCTCACTCCCCCTAGTCCTGGCCTCATCCACGGATGACAAAACAGTGGTGGACATCGACGCCATTATGGACAACGTCACCATCGTGCTTTACATCATAACTATCTTGCTGGGAACAACTGGCAATGCGATGGTTATCTGGGTGGCCGGGTTCAAACTCCGCCCCAAGGTCACCAACGTGTGGCTGGTCAACCTGGCTGTGGCTGACTTCATATTCTGCCTCACCCGCATCCTCTCACTGGTCAAGAAGCTCTTCTTCGACCACTGGCCCTTTGGGGTCTTCTTTTGCAAGTTCAACGGGTTCTTTAAGTATGCCAACATGTTCTGTAGTGTGTTCCTTCTGGCCGTCATCAGCTTGGACCGGGTGATGTGCGTCTGGTGGCCCATCTTCACCAAAAATCACCGGACGCTCTCGGCCGTGCGGCTCATCAGCGTTGGGGTGTGGGTGGGAGCATCCGTTTTGAGCTCCCCCTACTTCGTCTACCGGCAGGTGTACCTGGGCAAGAACAACCTGAGCAAGTGCTCGTTCGAGGTGAAGGAGGCCATAGATGGCGACAACACCGCCAAGAATTGGCTCTACTCCATCCGCTTCCTGTGTGGCTTTCTGCTTCCCTTCCTGGTCATCCTCTGCTGCTACGCCGTCGCCGGCGTCGGCATACGCCGCACGCGGCTCTCCGGGAAGACTCGCCCCCTTCGCATCCTCGCCTCATTGGTCTGTGCCTTCTTCCTGTGCTGGGCACCCTACCACTGCCTCCTGCTGGCTAAGATGGTGGATAGCAAGACTGCCGTTGTGAGGATAGGACTGCCTATAGCTAAAGGCTTTGCCTACTTCAACAGCTGTGTGAACCCGCTGCTGTACTTCTGCATGGGGCTGGACGTGAGGAGCAGGTTCAGGCAGAGCCTGGCAGGGGTGTACCGGAGGGCCCTAAGCGAGGACGAGGATGGGCGCTCCACGCAGTCCAACGAACGCACGCAGGACAACAGCTGTGTGTCGAGGACACGCAGGGATGGAGGGGAAAAGGGTCCTGTGGACACGTCAAGTATCTGAGGGAAATGGTGGTTGACATGGAAACCTTCACAACAGAGGACGGAGAACAAAAAGTATCGCTTTCCCCAAAAATATTTTGTACGGTAACAATAAAGGGAAATAAAGAAGAGAAATGTATATTTTACAAAAATTAAGACTCCACCCTAAGGATTCAGTTCTTCAGAATCAAGACAATGGGGCCACGCATGTTGATTATTTTTACTCTTCTGTTATTTCAAGTTCAGAATGAAAAATCAGGGCCTCCTGTAGCCATGGACAAAGTGCTTTTCACTGTGTAATGTTTGTTTCTAGACATGATTTGAGAGCCATTACTATCCACAAGAGAATAATGCTGTTAGAATGAATAAAATAATTAGTTTCTGTGCAAGAAAACGTGTTTTCTGTCTAGAATGAGTTCCCAATAATGTTACAGTTGAATTGAAAATAGGTTACTGGGAATGTTCTTGAAGTTCTCAGAAAACAAATCCTGGTAGTTATGTTTTGGTTGGAATGGCATTATTTAGTTTCTTTCATAACTGTCCAACATCAATCCACAAGCACGCACAAACACAAACACACACATCTGCACGTCACAATCTATGACCAACCGATGCACACATTCACTCTCTCTCAAATGTCCCTTTTGAATCACACTTGTTGCTCAACACACAATCTCCACGGTGACTCTTGAGGACACTGTGGAGGGGTTGCCCCCTTCTGAAGGTTATCTCCTAGTATGTCAACACACACTGAGCGGTTGGCTTTTTTCCAAATAGCATTCGGAATCTACAGTTAGGTCCATAAGTATTTGGACATTGACACAATTTTCAGCATTTTGTCTCTGTATACCACCACAATGGATTTGAAATGAAACAATCAAGATGTGCTTTAAGTGCAGACTTTCAGCTTTAATTTCAGGGTATTTACATCCAAATCAGGTGAACGGCGTAGGAATTACAACACATTTTATATGTGCCCCCCCCCTTTTTAAGGGACCAAAAATAATTGGACAAACTAACATAATCATAAATCTAATTGTCACTTTTAATACTTGGTTGCAAATCCTTTGCAGTCAATGACAGCCTGAAGTCTGGAACCCATAGACATCACCAGACGCTGGGTTTCGTCCCTGGTGATGCTCTGCCAGGCCTCTACTGCAACTGTCTTCAGTTCCTGCTTGTTCTTGGGGCATTTTCCCTTCAGTTTTGTCTTTAGCAAGTGAAATGCATGCTCAATTGGATTTAGGTCAGGTGATTGACTTGGCCATTGCAGAACATTCCACTTCTTTGCCTTAAAAAACTCTTTGGTTGCTTTCGCAGTATGCTTCGGGTCATTGTCCATCTGCACTGTGAAGCGCCGTCCTATGAGTTCTGAAGAATTTGGCTGAATCTGAGCAGATAATATTGCCCGAAACACTTCAGAATTCATCCTACTGCTTTTGTCAGCAGTCACATCATCGATAAATACAAGGGAACCAGTTCCATTGGCAGCCATACATGCCCACACCATAACACTACCTCCACCATGCTTCACTGATGAGGTGGTATGCTTTGGATCATGAGCAGTTCCTTCCCTTCTCCATACTCTTCTCTTCCCATCATTCTGGTACAAGTTGATCTTGGTCTCATCTGTCCATAGGATGTTGTTCCAGAACTGTACAGGCTCTTTTGGATGTTTTTTGGCAAACTCTAATCTGGTCTTCCTGTTTTTGAGACTCACCAATGGTTTACTTGTTGTGGTGAACCCTCTGTATTTACTCTGGTGAAGTCTTCTCTTAATTGTTGACTTTGACACAGATACGCCTACCTCCTGGAGAGTGTTCTTGATCTGGCCAACTGTTGTCAAGGGGTTTTTCTTCACCAGGGAAAGAATTCTTCTGTCATCCACCACAGTTGTTTTCCGTGGTCTTCCGGGTCTTTTGGTGTTGCTGAGCTCACCAGTGCGTTCTTTCTTTTTAAGAATGTACCAAACAGTTGATTTGGCCACACCTAATGTTTTTGCTATCTCTCTGATAGGTTTGTTTTGATTTTACAGCCTAACGATGGCTTGCTTCACTGATTGTGACAGCTCTTTGGACTTCATATTGGGAGTTGACAGCAACAGATTCCAAACACAAATACCATACTTGAAATGAACTCTAGACCTTTTATCTGCTCCTTGTCAATGAAATAACGAACTCCCTTTATGAGAGAATAACATACACCTGGCCATGGAACAGCTGAGCAGCCAATTGTCCAATTACTTTTGGTCCCTTAAAAAGGGGGGGGCCACATATAAAATGTGTTGTAATTTCTACACCGTTCACCTAATTTGGATGTAAATACCCTGAAATTAAAGCTGAAAGTCTGCACTTAAAGCACATCTTGATTGTTTCATTTCAAATCCATTGTGGTGGTATACAGAGCCAAAATGATGAAAATTGTGTTAATGTCCAAATACTTATGGACCTAACTGTACATACTGTATATCTTGAAAACAACGTTTTTTCATACATATGTCTCCAGAGGAAACCACAAACCTTGGGTTCAGCCACAGTACAGCTTACCTTTACATTTAGTCATTTAGCAAACCCTTTTATCCAGAGTACATTTAGAGGTACTGAAAGCAGAAGGAAAAAGATGAGAAACAACTTGTGACTGCCCCTGTTCCTCAAGCTCAGACAGCACATCCCTTTTTAACCTCTCATTCTGTATTTTACTCTCAGTTCTTTTTCTACATTTAGTCATTTAGCAGACGCTCTTATCCAGAGCGACTTACAGTAAGTACAGGGACATTTCCCCCGAGGCAAGTAGGGTGAAGTGCCTTGCCCAAGGACACAACGTCATTTGGCAGAGCCGGGAATCGAACTGGCAACCTTCAGATTACTAGCCCGATTCCCTAACCGCTCAGCCACCTGACTTCTTCTACAATTCTTCCTTAAATTCACCCTCTCTCAGTTCAACTGCTGTTGACATTGAGGGGTCATCTCAATACCATACGCATAAGTGGATTAATGTAGAGCTAAATGCTTCTGCATTACTTGTGGCAGGAGTATACTAAACATAATCCTAATGTTTGACCCCCTGATATACATAGTTCCAGTCCTCAAAATTGTCCTTTTTCAGTGATTTATTGATAATCAAGTTATACGGTGATGGAATGTTTTGTAAAATCATTTTAATACCAATGTGTCCCCTTTCTCTCAAACAAGCTGGTTGTAGTATTCAGCAGCTACACAAACTGTCCCAGATGAACCCTGAAGTCTAGAAGTTTGTAACATGACGGATTAAATATCTCCATGCTGTTCATCCTGAGATGGGCTGCTGTGGAGTGAGGCATGAACCCAGGAGTCAGCCACCCCTGTCTATCTTGTATGTTGCTGAGTCATTCAATGCTTGTCTAGGAATGTGTGTATGTTTGTATGTGTGTGTGTGTGTGTGTGTGTGTGTGTGTGCAAATATTATGTGTGCCAAATACTCACAGATTGAGTACATATGATTGTGGTTTGGAAGGGTCTGTTTCCTTTTTAATTTGGTTTAACATGGAACACAGAATTGACAGAAAGCCAAACAAACACCAATGTTTAACTGCTTGACTTCTGGACTAGCATCCAATTGATTAAAACAAAAGACAATATTGAATTAATGAACAATTGCAAACGTATTACTTTCCCTGTGTAGATGTTTGCTGTGATGGTCAGAAACCAGACTAGAAGTTGCGATTAGACCAGTTCACCACCGGGAACCTCTCATTAGGCACCAGGCCTGTGATGCTAGGTTGGTCGGGGGGATGAAGGCTACACTGTAGAACAAACACATCATCGTTGCAAGAAATAAGCTGTATTTTGTGTCTACTCATCTTACAGGATTTACTTTGGTGAAAGGTTGATCATCTGAGTGATAGTCAGCCCTCTTCTGGTCAGCTAGGTGAAATAAAATGTATGGCTTCTGACCACGAAATACAGAACATTTTGGGCCGAAAACTATTGGACATTGCGTGCTATATGAGTTGGTGTCAGTTTTTGATTTCGATTTTTTTCCCCCATTGGTATATATCAAAGGTAGACAGAGACCATACACTCAATCTCTTTAATGGTCAAATATAAAGAATGGCATCTTAAGAGGAAGGAATGTTAGAAGAATTGAGACATTTAGATTGAGGAAGTATTGCGGCCACCAGCTACTCTGGTTCACTCTCAGCTGTTGTTCTTCCTCATCAAGCTGTCACTACACCATCAGTTTCACTGTGGACACAATGATACCGACTGAACATGGTCTGTGGCCGCTTTTGGGAAGATATTTTCATGTTTTAACGGAAGTAACTGACCACAGCCTCATCACAAAATAAAAATTGAAAGTGTAATTTAAACCATGAGATATAAGAATGATGATGACCAAGTCATTGAGTATCAGTTATTTTTAGTCTTTATGTCACACCAAAGACCTCAGAAGCCACACTATGTGACTACTTGTTTAAATTCCTCAACCCCTTTTTTTAGGTGTGAATGTCTGTTACATGTGTGAACATGTGTGTAGGCATATGTTAGAATTTCCACTGAGTGTATGAGAGAAAGAATGTAAGATGTGTGTGTGTGTTTGTGTGTATTTGCTTTGGGTTTTTCCAAGATTTTATTGATAGAGAAAGGATCAAAAAACAGAAGAGGTTACTAACCAAAGGGACTTCTGTTTTTATCAGAAAACATGCAAGATTCTCTCACAAACTAGTGTGTGAACTACATGAAAAACAATAGTGTTGTGTCTGTTAGAACTTGAACATATCATTAGCAGGTACAATATTAGTTACATTACTCCCAAGTCCAATTCCGACTCTTTTGGTAGATAGAAAAAGAAAAATTGGGTTTGCAGTACTGGGCATAAATAAGGTTTCGATATCAGATTAGGATGGCAGTCAGGTGGCACCCTCTACTGTCTGGTTTATTGTGTTACATCAGAATTGTCAGCATTGATCTGTGTGTTGAGGTGGGTGTCTCTAGGGTCCTAGGGTGGTCCTTTGCACAGACTCAGTTGCTGCCCTGGCCTGGTCATGTTAGTGATTTTATGTTGGCTCTGTAAAGATTGGAATACCTCGGGAGCAGAGTGAACTTTTTGTGTTCTAATTGCGGGAGTGGAGAAAAGTGAGTATGGCTGAATAGATTTATGTAGTAGGGGGAGAAGCCACCTCCCGGAAATGAGTCTCTGCAGGTTGGGATGTCTGCATTACAAGGCCTCTGATTGGGGAATTGTGTTTGTAGGGAGGGGGCTGGTTGGAGAAATATGTTTGTGGGGGAGTGGAGTGGGGAAGCATATAAATGGACACTGTGAGATGTGGGATATTGGAATGCGTGCAATATGTCTTGATTGCATTGCAGGTGTTTGCAGAGAGGAGAGGAGGTTTTCTGGGGTGGCTGAGCTGCATTACGTATTCACCAACTGCGGGAACGTGAAAACGGTTTCAAGGAAACTCATCCACTTCCCTTATTTTAACTTGGCTCTACCAGTGGGTGGCAGTAGTCAGCTAACTGCGCCTAACTTAACAGAGAACTAAAGAGTAAGAAAAACAAGCCACTCGTACTACTAGTGCAAGGGGCGACGACGCAGAAGAAAGGTATTACATTACACATTTATATATCCGTTTTGGGGATCTCTATATTGGATTGTTTTAGTTAATGGACTTATAAACTCAGTTATATGTTTAACGATAGAAAAGCCTTGTCTTCTATAGCGAATCAAGGAATTATTTGTGCCACATGAAAATGGCTCTTATCTAGCCTAGCTAGCTAGGCTAGCTACTAAACTTAACGAGCTTATGTTAGTTAGATAATAAGGAGAAGTAGGACCAGCTAAGCGTTTATTTTACTGTTTGAGACGATTTAGTCAATGTTTTATCTTGAGGCTATATCGTAATGTGAAAAGATATAGCTAACCGTAGCCTATAATAACCCGCTGAGTCCACAGAGAGGTGTAAAAGTTGGCTAGGCCGCCGTTCTATACAATATGCTTTACGTTAGCTATCTACATACTTTAGCAATCATATTTGGAGCTAATTGTGGCTGTCTAATTTAATGGTGGTTGTTTGGTTATGTAGGCCATGGCTCGCGGGCAGCAAAAGATTCAATCCCAGCAGAAGGCTGCCAAGAAGGCAGCCGACAAGAAGAAAGGACAGGCCGCCGACCAAAAGATTGCAGCCAAGGCTGCGCTTGTGCACTCCTGCCCAGTGTGCCGGGTGAGTTTGCTGAGCTTGTATTTTACATTTAGGACCAGTCCCTGAATGTGCGTGTCCAAGTCCCACCCTTGTCTTGATAACGTTAGATGACTCATGGCTAACCTCCTTTACTTATGATTGCTGCTTTGTTGACCTTCAACTGTTCCCCATTTAAGGACTGTTCTGAAATTTGTTAGTGGAATATACAGTTACCTTTGTGTTCTACCCATAATTACAACTGGAATAACTCTGTTAAACAAAATTAGTAAATTTGAACTATGTAAGGTGGTCAGAGTGTAGTGTATCAGTTAACTGTGTTAACATACTCCCTATTTTTCTTAATTTAGACACAAATGCCTGACCCTAAGACATTCAAGCAGCACTTTGAGAGCAAGCACCCCAAGTCTCCCATGCCCCCAGAGCTGGTTGATGTCCAGGCTTAGATGTCCTGGAGCTGGCACAGGAAGGGTAAGCTGGACCTGGAAGTCTCATGTATGTTCCTATTAAAACAGTACTATTAACATAGGCAGTATTTCAATGTTCTTTAGGTGTTAAGATCCTTCTCTTTCCTGTTTTGTCAGAGATTCGATGGATGAGGAAAGAGCAGATGGAAGTCGAAGGAGGAGTACAGGGATTAATGGTCATGGGGGGTGGTGGTGGTGGTGGGGGGGGGGGCTTAGGAATACTCGGGTAACATTGACCTGAAAGGGGGCGGGCACCAGCACCCGTTTTTGTATTTATTTTGTGTACATTTGGCCCCTTTAGAAAGATATCCCACTATAAGGTGTACAGTTCTTACCCACTGAGCACTGATCGTCCTGATGTAACGTCAATATAAGGACCTTATTTACTGGTCATTTGCTCAGTTGGAATTGTTAGAATGTCCCTTTATTTTACACCTTAAACTGCACCTCATGCCAATTTTTGTACACCTCTCACATACTCTTGTGCAAAATATTGATAATTTTACGTTTTTGAGAATGTGATGCCAGTGTGGAGGATACTGTATTTGTAGTCCAGGGACCGTCTTAACTGGTATACTTGAGTCATCAAATCATTCAAATTTGGCCTGATACCTAGTATACTTTAATTTAAAAAAACAAAGTGAATGACTAAATTCCAGGGTCCACACTGATGCAATGTTATGGTATTCTGCATGTTACCCTTTCTAATAAATTGAGCCGTATATAAAAACGAAGACATTCCGTGGCCTATATTTAGATGTAAACCGACAGAGCTGTTTCTTAGGGAGACAGCTATGGTTATGGCAAGTAACTGAACACCTTAATGAGAACCAATTACTAATGCAAGCCAATCTACTGGTCTGGTATTTACACACGCGAACACTTGTTTTAAAATACTGATTATTTACGACAAGTCTGTTCACATACCACCTGACACTTCTGATCTTTCAGTGGAAGTGTGTATGTTCGCTTTCTGTCACATATGCATCAATACGAGCCGTTGATCCCATGCAGAAGACTGCGGTACATGGTGGATTTTCACAGCAATGTGAAGGCACTACGGTCAGCTCTCCTGAAATCTGCTCACTAAGGCAGACCAACTGTCAGTCCCTGTGTACATAAGTGACTACAAAGATTAGATTTTTCATTGCTACGAACTTGTACTGGTTGAACCTGTAATTAAAGAAATCTAGAACATCTTTTGGGAGTATTTCCTGTGTGTGTGTGTGTGTGTGTGTGTGTGTGTGTGTGTGTGTGTGTGTGTGTGTGTGTGTCCGTGTGTTTCCGTGTGTTTCCATACCAGCAAAAGGGTCTAAGTCCTCCACTAAAACCTATACACAACACCTGAATAAAGTTGTTGAACCAGACAATCCATTGAGAGACTGTTAGTTGACCAGTGGACAATGTATACATTAAGGTATATGTCAAGAAGATGGCTGACCAACTAATTAATGAACATGTGAATCAATTTTTCCCCCCACCCCTAGTAAATATGTCTTACTGTAATATGATTGTCACAAGAGGGTAACGAGAGCAGACTTTTTGTTAGGGCTCACACAAATCAACCCTAACTTTTGTTTAATTATGATGGTAAAATATTGTGGGAACAGGTTTTGTAGATAGGAACAATGTAGATATAGCTGTCTACTTTTCATTTAACGTTGATAATATAGTTCGGGAACATATTGTTTATTGAATTACAATATCCATAGATCAAAGGCCATTCACATAAGAACAGGTCTATACTGTAGAATATTCTAGAAATACACAATGGTTAACAGTGTGGGGTAAATGAAATCACAGGCACCCGCAGGTTTTGACAACCATGTTGCGGTGCTTCTTGAGGATGACATTGTTGTTGTCGTCGTAGAAGAGCACGGAGATGGGGCTGAGCTTGGTGGGGGCGCAGCATGCCTTAGGGACCTCCTCTGGTTTCAGGAGATGAACCTGACAGGATACACACACAAGGACAATACAAAAAAGAAAACTCAATTATGATAACTGTCAAAATATCTCTGTGCAACCATATATGTAATGCTAAACTAGCACTCACCATAACATCGTTAGCAAAAGTTTTGATAATACAATATTTCCCATGTGTCAATACTTGATTACCAGAAGTACAACTGAGTGGGAAGAATAATGAGGATGAAGTTGTATGTACTGACCACTAGTTGTATCATGGCATGGTTTGTGGCATTCATGCAGGAGCCCAGAGGGTAAATGCATTCTCCATCACAGTAGAAGGCAGAGTAACCCGTTGGAGCCAGCACCCAGTCCTATGAGAGGGGACACACTCAGACTTCTGTGTAGTTTTGAACCCCCCTGTTCCCTCTTAAGCCCAAATATCAGCCATTAGACCAACATAATCCACTAGAGCAGTGGTCTTCAACCCTACAAATGCAATGGCAACATCTGACATAGGCTAGTCCTCAGTGAATTAACGTTAGTTGAAGTTGACAGCAACTTGCCTTCCACCCCAAGTCACTGAAGCTGACATTCAGCTCATGTCTCTTGCACGCTTGGCGACCACTGTTGGCTTGACTGTGATCTGAGAGGATGGCAAACAAAAGCTCAATGTTTGGAACAGGAAGGATATTCCAAGATGACATTTTGGACTAAAATGTTGGACTAAAATGTACAGCCTGATTTGGAATGTGTTGTCTATTTGAACGTAGCTTACCGTGAATAGGGGGTACTGGCAGATCGTATTTGGTTTTCTTCCTGCGGGGGTTGGGTCTAAGGGCACGAGGAGGGCGACAGGGTGCCTGGCTCGCCCGGAAAAATGTCACCATGAAGGGTTGTTTGGCACGAGGCCCCCTACGACCCACCAGCCCCACCCATCCAGCAGATAGAGACCGGTCTGACAGAAAGATAAGATATGAAAAGAGGAAGAAAGGCAAAGAGGAGAAAAAAGACAGTTATGTGGGGAGAATTAGTTAGAGAGAGTAGACAGGGTGTTAGCGAATACTGTATGTTACCAATATTTGACAGGATATGTACTCTTTGCCACAAGGGGGCACCAAACCACTTCCTTGTTATGACCCTATCAGTTTGGTGCTACAACCAAAGCGTCACATAGATATAACAGTTATGATGTGTCTCCTCCTACCCTCCTCTGTCTCCACATACAGCCGTATGCCCAGGTTGCTACGTGGGTGGAGGAGCCAGCGGTTGCTGGCTGAGGTGACATCGAAGGCCAGCCAACCTTCCTGGCCCGCAGGCACAGACTGCATATCCAGCAGCACCAGTTCTGGCTCTCTGAGCACGAGAAGAGAGACGGGGGTACAACAAAGGGATAAAGTAAGACACTCATAACTGGGCACACAGAGAACAAGACTGGGCTTATATACCAATTCGATGTTCTATTCGAATTTTAAAGTATGGTGAATGTGTGCGTGTGTACCTGTTTTTGGTCTTGCGTGTGATCTCGTACACGGAGATGTGCAGAGTGCGGTTAGCCCTCTGGCCCACTGTTAGGGTCTTATAGATGCGAAACTCTGCCGCCGTCACCGTCTCCCCCTGTGGGAGGGGCGTCAGGTCGAAACGGAACTCCTTCCAATACGGCCGAGGCTGCAGGAGGTCACGCTCCTGTTCCACTGGGGGGAGGGGGTCAGAGAGAGAGAGAGAAGAAAGAGAGACATTTATTTGTTATTGAAAGATCAAAGTCAATCACATTTCCACTTTTGACCAAATAAAAGCCTTGAATTTGAATCATCAAGTGAGTTCACATTGCAGTGCCTCGATGCCTTAAACCAGTGGTCTTACATTTACATTTAGTCATTTAGCAGACGCTCTTATCCAGAGCGACTTACAGTAAGTACAGGGACATTCCCCCCGAGGCAAGTAGGGTGAAGTGCCTTTTGCCCAAGGACACAACGTCATTTGGCACGGCCAGGAATCGAACTGGCACCCTTCAGATTACTAGCCCGATTCCCTAACCGCTCAGCCACCTGACTCCCTCCCTGTCTTCATCCCTGATCCTCAAGGCCCACTGTCCTGTATGTTTTCGATTTCTCCCTGCTCCAACACACCTGATTCAAATATATTGGCCGTTAGGAAGCTCAGCAGAAACCTGATAACAACCATTCATTTGAATCAGGTGTGCTGGAGCAGGGAGCCATCGAAATGTAAAACATACAGCACAGTGGGTCTTGAGGATCAGGGCTGAAGACTACTGCCTTAAACAACCCCAAGTGCACACGTACTTTCACACACACCCCATCAGTCCAGCCTACTCAAGGACATGCTTTTGGCCCAGCTGTGTGTTGCCAACATGGGACACAGCTGGGAAGAATTACAGGCCCAACTGAAAAAGAAGAGAAATGGTGGAATAAGATGAAAATACTGCCGTGTGGACCGGGTCTAAAAATATACCCCCAAGCTGTGATTAGTGGTGTGTGTGTAGCAGATGCTGTGGTCCAAGGCTGTTAGCGTCTCTAATTAGTGCAGGCTACGTTACAGGACCTAACGTGGGTGTTACACAGTACTGCTTGGCTCCACCAGAACACACGCTATACTCTTGCTAAGCACGCCTGTGTGTGCCTGCAAAATAGTAAGTGTGTACATATGTCTGTGTGTGAGTGAGTGAGAGATAAAGAGTCTTACATCTTTATTTGGTTTCTGTCTTCATATACTCGACTCTCTTGCCGTCTCTCTTTTGAAATGTACTTTTAAAGTATCCCAACACTGTACTCCTGTTTTTATGATTTCCTCCAAACTTCTGTGTTTGCATAGTAAACTTCTCCCGTTCTTACCTTTGGCCTTTCTTTTTGGTGTCACTCATCTCTAAGTCCTCCCATCTCCTCCACACCTCCCTACTTTTTTCTCTCTCCCCTCCAGCTATTAACCCATTCATAAGGCAGATTTTACATTAAAAAGCAAACAATTTGTACGTGTCGTACAAATTGTCGTGAAATAAAGAATTAGCAATTGTCCTTATTGTACAAACAAACACAAGGGACTTAATGAGAAAAAAAGAAGTTGAAAATGTTCCCACGGTTTGTGGGAAGGTGGAGAAAGGAAGCGCATGAGAAGAGGATGTTTGATTTAGATGCCTGGACAGATAAACATCAGCAGGACTGCTGTCTGGGGTGGGGCAGGAGACACAGGAAGAAGCCGTAACAAGATAACCAGACTATCTTTGTGAGTCAACCCAGCTCCACGTCTGGGTCTGAGCTAGATCAAAAATCAACGCATCCTGTATCTCAGTGGTTCTCAACCCTGGTCCTAAAGTACCCCCTGTCCGGCATGTTTTAGATGTTTCCCTGCTCCAACACACCTGATTTAAATGAATGGGTCGTTATCTAGTTATGCACAAGCCTGCTAATGACCATTCATTTAAATCAGGTGTGTTGGAACATGGAAATATCTAAAATATGCAGGACAGGGGGTACTTGAGGACCAGGGTTGAGAACCACTGCTGTATCTCACCCAAAGCCTCAGTCAGACAGCCAGTACAGTTGCTTCTTTTTACCGACCAGAGCATGTTCCCTCCCTCCCCTCACCTCACCCCAGCCCATCCTCCCTCGGTCACTCACCCACATTGACGAAGCTCATGACGGTGTCTGCCTCGCTGACCACCGTCCCCAGCGGCGCCGTGTGCGTGCTGAGGGTGGGCAGCACTGGGTGACCGCCGTGGCCCCCCAGCCCGTCCGCCTCCCCTAGTCCGTTCCCTCCCTCCTCGCCCTCAGCCGACACGGCGTGGTACAGGTCCAGCATGAAGAGCGGGGCAGAGGACGGCGGGCGGAGCGGGGGGTGAGGCCGGGGCCGTCCAGGGAGCCCCAGGATGGAGAGGATCTCCTTCTGCATCTCTTTCTTCTCTTTCCCGCTAAGGCGGCGGAAGCTGGACTGTACCACGGCCTGGGTCTGCTGGGCCCACAGACACAGCAGGAGAGGAGCCAGGAGCAGGGACAGGCGGAGGGCAGGGAGACCAAACCCTGGGCTAGACCCAGGGCTGCAACTGGGCCTGGGGATCCTAGCAGGCAGCTGGTCCCTGGGTCTGGAGGTGAGGTTTATACCTACACAGCTCTGTGCTCCTCTTCTGCTCCACAGACAAGAGCGATGGTGGAGTGTTCTGGAATGTTCCCTGTGTTCTTCCCTACAGTTCTGGCTGGGGTCCGAGGTCTCCATGGTGGCAGACCTGTAGCAGTGGTCTTCTATTCTCTCTGTCCACGGTTTTTCTACTGTTGTCTATTGTCTGTGCTGTATCTACAGTACTGACTCTACTCTTCCTGAGTACTGAGGGTTTTTCTGCCACCACAAATCTTTACAGAGCTTCCGACCAGTAGCAAGTTGATACAAGGAACCGTGGTGTCATTCACAAGTCTGACTGGCCATCAACTCTATGTACAAGACTACTGCTCTCTGTGTGTCACCAAGACATCAACACACCAATGCACACACAAAAACCCACCCAGGTACAGTACACACATCTGCGACTTGCGCGTGTTGTTTGGATGAAATGTAGACAGATGGAGACGTGTTTACTCTTTTCCCTCCCCCTGTTTATCTCTTTTCCTTTCCCCTCTCCTCCTCCTGAATCCCTAATAGAGGGGTTTCTAGCTTTCCTACTGTGTAAAGACTCTACTTATATCATACCATGACAGAGAACAATGTAATTACAAGCCTTCGGATGGCAGTGATGTATTTCAATATAAATAAACAAGAACCAACAACCCCTTTGAAGGAGTCCGTTTGGTGGAGGATGACGGAAGAGCAGGTGCGAGCCCAGATGTGTCGCAGACTGAAATTTGAGCTGAAAACTATATTACCTGACTGGATTAAATGAAGAAGAATCAGGTCAACCTGATGAGCTTCCAAGTGTTACAAGAGAGTAACACTTCTGATCCTACAAGGAGAGTTGAAGGCATAAACATAATTTTTATCCTCATGTAGTTCTTTCCTTCTTACATCCAAGATCGCTCAGCTTAACCTCTGTGTTTCTTCTTAATTTAACACATGCATTCCTTAAAACATTTGTAGTTTGTAGACTGTTGTAATCCTTCAAGATAAATCCTTGTCTGAGTTTTCCAGACCAGGTTGGTGTTTACTATCACACGGATTCTCTCCTTCACGGCCAGTGAGCTCGGGTCTTATACTGTGGCGTTCCCTCTGTAGGCTCCTCGTCTAAGTAGTAGTTTAACTGTGTCTAAGCTGTCTATCATCAAGAAGCAGAGCTGCAGAACGCCTCCTCCCATCGCTCGCTCACCCCTCTCCTCCCATCGCTCGCTCACCCCTCTCCTCCCATCGCTCTCTCACCCCTCTCCTCCCATTTCTCTCTGCCCACATCCTCTCCCAGTGGACTCATTTTCTCCTTCCTCCCCCCACTCCCTCTCCTCTATCATTTCATCAAGTCATGACTACTTCCCTTCATGGCTAAATACCACAGAATCCATCTGAGTTTGGTGTAAGGGACATTACGATGCCATGTAAATCTGGATGATATTTACACTCTGTAAACAAAAACATACACCTTGACCAAACGCCCCAAGTGTTGAAAGCAAGTGTGTTGTGAGTGACTGTGTTGCTACAACTACTGAATGAAGTCTCTGAAACCAGACTTGTGTATGTAAGACAAGGTTTCTACGACTTGGGAACCACAAGAAGCCGCTGACCTGACATCTCAGCGACATCCTCTACACAACTCCACTCACCGCGGCCCCATCCTCCACAGTCGGAAACAAGATGAAGCGTCACAAATTGCCCCCCAAATATTTGACGATTTTATAGACTTTTGTGTCCTTTTGAAAATACTTTTTTGTGTGTTTTTATGCCCATTTGTCATACTGTGTGGTGTGAGGAGTGTTGCAGTGAAGGGTGGAAGACATGAGAAAGAAATGACAGAACAGACTCAAATATAGTTGTGAGGCTCAACACTGTGCCAGCTTGTGTTTGTGTATGTTTGACTTCAAAGCACTCTGGGAGTTGCGGTCTCTAGGAAAGGCACGAATGTGAAGACTGACCAAACCACTAGGACTACCATTTTGTCCTGGGTCAGAGAAACTGAGATGCCAGGACTTCAAATGTTGGCCCTTTTTTGTTTTTTCTTTCTCCAGCGTTGAGGGATTCTGGGCAGAAGGGGGAGATGGAAAGGAGCAGTGAGGTATGAGAGTGATGAAGTGAAGAAATGAGAGGTGGTGAGAACCAACAGTCAGAGGATGAACAGAGTAAGGAGGGAGAGGAGGTTGGAAGTGCGATGGATTTTTGTGTGTAAACACAAACACACAGCTGCATAGGAACCCAACCCCATCCGCTGTCGTAGAACCACTGTAAACAGGGCAAATATCTCTCTCTCTACCTCCATCCTTCTTTTTCCATCCCTCTATCCATCCATATCAGATATAGTGGGTGTGTCTTTATCTCAGGAGAAGGTCATTCTCCTCTAACCACTAATTACACTGACATTCCGTTCCACACTAGGAAACAAACATATACAGCACATATGCACGCATACACACACCCAAAAAACCATTGAGACCTTTTTTTTTTTTTTACTGCAAGCATATTTTAATACAAAACGAGAACAAAAAAGGTTTTATAATCTTAGTTTTTTTCTTTTACACATTTGACTTTTCCTACACACCCTCCAGTTACTCTGTCCATCACACTGAGAATACCACAGCATCGAAAGGTGCTTCGTCTCCTGAACCCAGAGTACACCCTCTAAGAGACAATAAATAAATAAAAATCACCTTAGGATGTCTTTTCATTTCATTTTTGTTTTCATATAACTTCATCTCTCGTATATAGATACCCAGGAGCTAACCAGCCCCTGGTTAAGGATTGGACAGTTCAAATACCAGGAGGGATGCCATATAGGGATTAGGAGAGAAAGGCCTCTCATTGGCCCCTAAATTTACCTGTCATCCATATTTTTTGTGTTTGCCTGTGTTTGAATGGCAGCCCTTTTGGTCATGATCTGGGAATTGTAGTCATTATCAAAAATGGCTGCCATTTTAATCAGTCATAATCCTATTGAGTTGGGTTATAGTCCGAGTAGAAACACAAAAACAAGATAGGAAGAAGAGGACATTTCAACATTTCCTTGGTACAAAAGATCTCAGGATTTCATTATCTTAATACTAATCATTCTCCAAGGTGATATGCTGTGATGCACTGAAAAATAAATATGTTTTCTTTAGCTAGAAAACAAAAAACAAAAACAAATACAACTGGATTATAAATTAACCATAAAACAAATGAAGACATTCAAACAAACGACATGTTTGCATACAGTGACAAGTCGGCGACCTCAGAAAACACACAACGACACACCTGCACAAATCAGCGAGCGCGTGTCGGGGTTGCTAAGGGCAACTCGGCTGGACAGAGGGCGTGAAGTGGGATTACAGCGGTACAGACTGTCAGTGTGCGCTGGTCGTCAATCTCTAATCTGGGTTAGGTACACTCTATGGATTGAGCGATGAGTCACATTGTCATATAGTGTCACATTTTTTGTTAGTTGTATTGGGCACCACCAATGTAAATTTTGGTGCCACTGCCAAATGAAACGAACAAAAGAACAACGGATTGTGACAAAACCAACCCTTATTCCCGACACACAAGCACACCTTCCAATGGCTGCGAGGACTTGGCCGTGTGTGTGTGTCCCCTGAGCCGGCTTGTGGTTAGGCATTCAGCTGTGAGAGCAGGAAGTGGTGTGTTTTCCCCTCCTACACACACCCGCTCCAGCCATGCTCAGTGCTCTGTGGTGTCTCTCTTTTTATCTCTCTCTTTCTCTCTCTCCCTCTCTCCAAAAGAGAAGAGACACGGTGGCAGTCATTGCATATTTTCTTTTCACCCGTGGTGAGGCACAGAACCCACAAGGCCACATCACCCACAGCTTCTTCTGAATGTCCCTTTACGGCATTTATTGTTTTTAGTCACTGTGGTGAAGTCCTTCCCTACTACCTGTGTGTTTGTGTGCGTGCGTGTGTGTGTCCATACTGTTTCTAAAGTAGTCTGCTCAGGATTTCCTACCAGATCAGAGTAAGAGCAGAAATGTCAAACACAAATAAGGCAGCGTCATGTTCCTCTGCTGGCTGGTTAGTCTGTTTGGTTCTCCGCAGGGTTCTAATTCTGAGGTTCCTCAATGTAAGGCAGTCTCTCGTACAACCCCTTGAGAACCTCGGAGGACGTTCCAGAACTCAGTCCCATTACGAAAGAAAACATGGTAGACTGGAAGGCAAACTGGGAACAGGGGTGATTTAAAGGGGTCAAGTTTGGTGCCTGACTGTCTTACCACACGCTCCTGCCCCCCCCACCCCCACCCCATATCACAGACTTGGGTCCCCTCCTCCATCTTCCCCTGTCAGTATTTTAGAGTGTGTACAGGGACAGAGAGAAAGAGTCATCTTTTCTACCTTCTATCCTATCTCTCTCTATTCCTTTAGCCCATAAGGTATTCTGTGTCCAAGCCCTATGGGTGGATGATAGGATCGCATGACCCTTTCAATAGTGCCAGTAGTCCATCTCCTCTGTACAATGTTAATGTGAGTGGGGAAAGTCTGTTCTACGAGTTCTCTCTCTCTCTTTCTCCATCCCGCATTCCTTTTCTCTCTCTTTGTGTGTGAGTCAACAAGGGGTCCAATGGAAGAAAGGAAGGATGGATGGGATGACAAACACATCTCTGTCTCCATCTCTACTTCCTGGCGGAGGAGGTGGAGCCTGGGTTTTTGGGGCTGGGGGCTTTCTTGGAGATAGTGGGGATCTTGGAGGGCTTGGCCGCTCCCCCTGGGCGCCTGGGCGTGTCCGAGGTGTCCGAGCACGCCGAGCGCGTCTCCATGAGCTCCGAGGCATCAGAGGCGTCGCTGCCACGCCGGCTGCTGGCACGGCTGCCCGCTCGGCTGGCGTGACCGCTGGCAGAGGAAGGCCCACGCTTGGGGTCTGGAGACGGAGAGAGAGAGAGGACAGAGGGGGGAGGGGAGAGGGGGAGGAGAGAGGGAGAGAGGGAGGGGGGAGGAGTGGAAGGGGATGGGGGAGGAGAATGGGAGGGCAGAAAAACAGCGATGAGTCCTACTTCAAATCAACCCCCACAGTGTGGAGGAACACAGTAACATGCTGAAGACAGTCTGAGACAACTGGGAAATGACGACTCATTCTGGTAAAAAAAAAAAGACGCAGATTAGACGCGGACATCAAACGAGATCATCAAACTTGAAGGCGTGTTCTCACCGCTGCGTCCAGGCTTGGCCGAGGCGGGCGTGGCTCCTCCGTTCTCCCCTGTCAGAGACCCTCGGCTAGAGTGGAAGGTGGGCCTTTTGAGCTTGGAGCCTGACACTGCCCCCTAGAGGAGGGAGGAGAGAAGTTCCAATACACAGCTAGCACAGGGGCTGAGACACACAGACAGCTAGCTACCCACTACACAACACAGACAGACAGCTATTGCTACACAATAATACAAACAACAACTAGCTACTCGCTACACATCACACAGACAGCTAGCTACTCATCGCACAACATGAAGCTTCCTCTGAGTTCATGTTGAGCATCTATCAACTGGTACATCCAACAATAAAAACCTCCATCATCTCTTATACCTGAGCTCGATGGATCATTGTTACAGACTATCTAGCTACATGTCTATTTGCTGTAGCATACGTTTACCCTTCCACTCAGAGAGGCAGTGTGTGTTTGACCACCGGCGAGTGTGTGCGTTAGTGCGTGAGCGGACCTGAGGGGTGGATGGGGTAGTGGGGTGGCGGGGTGGCAGAGCGGGGGGGTCAGTGTGTTACCTCATGCCCAGGGGTGATGTGACCGTGATCAGGGCAGGACTGGCACTTGGTTGGCGTTGGAGTTTTACTGTGTGCCAGCCAGGGCTTGGCATAGTCACGCGAGTGAGTGTGGGAGGACTGGGAAGGGGGGAAGGAGGGGGAGGAAAAAGGGCAGTGAGCGAAGAGCAAAGCAGCAAAAGATGAGAAGAAGAGAGGGAAGGGAAGGGAGGAAGCAGGGGGGAGGGAAATGAGGGAATCAAATGTAGTGCAGTGTGTTATAGTGCAAGAGTGGATGGATTTAAAGGAAGGAAGGAGGGAGGGAGCATGTTTTGAAACAGGAGGTGGATAGAGAGATTGGGGGAGACAATAGAAGAATAGAAGGACGAAGACAAAAACAACAAATCTCACAGTTAAGGACGTGGTGATTTTGGACATGCAGAAACAGAAGGATATGACATCATTGATCATGTGACACTGACACAAAAACAATCACAGTACAACATCACTTGAGTAACACAGACAAATCACTTACAATGACGACAACAATAACCACCACAACAACAAACAGATGAAAATGGGGGTTCTGGCAAGATGTTTTTATGTGTACGCCCCTGTGTGCCCATGTACTATTTATATGTGCATGTGTCCAGGTGTGTGTGTGGACCTCGAGTGGAGACCTCAAACTTATGGGTGTCGTCTAGGTGTAATAAACAATCCACAATTCCTGGAATCCGCCCTTTCTCTTAGAAAACCCACATTGGTCCTGCTTGAGAATGTGGAACAGCCTGGAGGCGGACACTCACCCTGGAGGAGGCGGAGGCGGTGGGCGTGGCCGGAGCAGAGGGCAGCGAGGCGCAGCTGTGGGCACTGTGCGAGGCCGAGGAGGAGGAGCGTGTGGGCGAGGCGGTGCGGGAGCCCGGTTTGGAGCGCCGGCCGCGCGAGCGGAACGCTGCAAGGCCCTGCGACGCCCCCTCTGGCAGGATGAACTTCTCCCTCAGCTCCAGGTTCGTTCGACCCCGTGCTGGAGGGATGGAGGAGAGGAGAGGGGAGAGAGGAGAATAGAGGAGAAGAGAGAGAGAGAGCGATTCAGGAAGAAAGAATATAGAGGGGAGGGGGACAAAAAGAGGAGACACAAATGCGTCAGTTCCCCTTATCATGGCTGTCTGGGGGGTTGAGGCGGCGAACAGAACGAGGCAGCGAGTCAGTGCTTCCCTGGGCCTCTGCCCTCAAGCCTGGGACTAATGCATCAAGAGGCAGTGTTGTCCGAGTCACAGTGCTGTGTGAGGTATGGGTTGTGTTGGGTTGGTCTGGGTAAGTGCACTTGTGTTGGTGACATTACTAGTAATGGGAACAGGGAGAGAGGGGGTGTGACAGGGCAGCCTAAAAGGCTAGGGGGTGGACCAGGTAGAAGTTAAACCATTCAAACTGACCCCAGGATCAGTTTGGTCTGCCATGGTTGTTTTCTCAGCTTGGGAGAGTGAGACAAGCAAAAATGACCTTGGGCTTAACGGTGGACACCATCAAGACGGCAAGGTCAGTGTAGCCAAACTAGCAATAATACTGCTGTAGCACATCAAATAATACTGTTACAACAGTAAATTACACTGTTATAACAGTAGTCAAAAGAACATAAGTTGTTGGTAGAACAAGCTGTATTATTAGCCAGAGTTTGGCTTCACTCTCTTTGATTTTCATGAGTTTTTTGTTTGTTTGTTCATTTGACCAGTTGTTAGTTGACTGAGGACCAGTGTCAGTAGTGTGTATGTGGGACATGCCTGGGTATGCTAGTGTGTGTGTGGGGGATGGGGGGGCACTGGATATATGGATACCTTAAAGCATTTGTTACGTAAGATACAGCAGCCCCAGGCAGCACACAACACACAGCCCATAGAAGCTAGCCACACAGGAAGAGAAGGAGGGGGAGGAAGAGAGAGACAGAGAGAGAGAAGGACAAGAGGGCTGCATAGCTAGCAGCGTCAGCAGCAGTGCACTGTGGGCCGTGGTCAGTAGCCACACCCCCTCCCCCACGGTCATTGCCCTAGCAACAGAACAGCAGTCAAAGGCCAGTCAAATAAATGGGTGCACCCTGCAATTAGGTCCCCCCGCCAGCCAGGTGCACCCTGTAATTCCCTCCCCGCCAGCCGTCCCATGAAGCCTTATTAGAAACCCAGGCTGGCCACACCCCTGGTCCTGGATGCCCTCGACAGCCGATTGGACTCGCCCTGCTACGGCGGCCATCTTGAGTCCACATGATAGACTACAGACTGTCTCAGTCTGAAAACCCTAAAAAGAATGCAGATGGTCTTTCTTTCTTTCTGTTCTGTCTTTCTTTCTTTCTTTCTCATTCATTCATTCATTCATTATAAATTATTTAATAATTTTTCTTACTTCCCTGAACTGATATGATTGTATGGGTGAAAACCTACATTCTTCTACACAGCTGTTACCAATCTACAGTAGTCTGTGTTGAATTTAGAGATTCCCTCAAAAGGTAGTGAGGAAGAAAGGATGCATCACTAGAGTATTGGATCAGGGCCCAAGACCAGGGCTGGTCAGGCTGTGACCTGGTGGAGAGCATGATGCAGACTGGCACACAGACAAGGGCAACACACAACCCTGGACCCACACACTGATACATAGACACAACGGCAGTGAGACAGCGAGGCTTATAGCTGGCTGGATGGATGAGTGGATGGAGAGAGTGAGGGAGATGGTGTTAGACAGTAAAGAGAGAGAGGACAGAGAGAGGGGGGTGTAGGTACCTCTGCAGCAGAAATAGCCAGGAGTGACCGTCACTGAGAGACACACAAGAGACAGCGTGAAATAATCGTGTGTTTGGTGAGATGGACAGACGCACACACACGCGCACACACATATTCCCCCCTCAAGCACACACATACACACAAGATACAGTATATACACTTAGGTGGAAAAAAAGACAGATATTCAGGGAATAAGAAAAAACAGGTAAAGTCCTCAAAGTTGACAAGCTAAGATACCAACACAATAAAAACCACTTTAACACATAGGTGTGTGCGTGCGCACACACACACACACACACAACCCAATAGTACAGAGTGTATATTCCTCCGGGGGCAGAGGAAAGGCAGGGTGCACATAGCCAGGACAGGTGGAAACGTTAGTGCTGAAACAGTCAGCAAGGCACAGTAACAAGCCCACACCAAAACCAAACCAAGAGCGGAGTGAGACAGAAACAAGCAGACGGGTGAAAGAGGGGAAGGAGAGCGAGAGAGAGAGAGAGCGAGAAACCCAACCTAGTATACGAGATGATATGGAGCTACTCGAGTCGGAGCGGAGGATCTTAAGTCCGGGATGTTGCACTGAGGAGAGAGAAAAGGAGATTGGGAAGAAGGGGGGGGGGAGAGGGAGGGAGGGAGAGAGAGAACTGAGGACCATGCACCATGCACTACTGCTCAGAGAGATGGAGAGCGTGAGGAGACAGGAGAGTGGCAGAGAAGGCCATGCATGTACAAGAGAACGTGTGGAGAGAGGGGAAAAAGAGACGTGGATGGAGACGCACGGGAAAATAACGAAAGACCAACAAAGATGATTCCAGCAATGAAGCCGGGGTGTATGAAAGAAAAAAGAAAAATGGAAAAAAAGGTTGATGGGTACATAGCAAGGACGCCTACTGATTGCATGAAGAGCTTAGAAAAAGAGAAGAGAAGAACAGATCGTGATGGAAGAGTCAGACGACAGGAAGAGTCTGCTGTCCATCCTAAACACCATGTTGCTTCTTGTTCCTTTGAGTACTCCTGTAGTACCACCTCTGTAGGTCTCTGTTACCTTTCCCCGTGCTCTCTCCGAATCCAGAGGTTTGAATTACTGTACTAGATGTGTGTATGGATGTGCGTGTGCGCGGATGGAATGTCCTGCCCGCTCACCTCTGCAGGGGTCGTTCTTGACCAGAAACTCGTCAAGGGCCATCCATCCTCCGCCCACCCTGACCATGACCGTGCTCCTCAGGATACGAACCAGGCGGAGCTGTTGGGAGTCCCCGAACTGAGGAGGAGAGGGGCGAGGGGAGCGGAGAGGAGGGGGGCGAGGGGAGAGGAGAGGAGGGGGGGGGAGGGGAGAGGAGAATGGCGAGGGGAGAGGAGAATGGCGAGGGGAGGGGAGAAGAGAGGAGGGGGCGAGGGGAGAGGAGAATGGCGAGGGGAGAGGAGAGGAGGGGGGCGAGGGGAGAGGAGAGGGGAGAGGAAGAGAATAAGGGACACAGTCAGTGAATGTACATTCGCCTCACAGATCAGATACTTAAGTCATTCCAAGTGCTCTCCCCAAGTCGCCCCATATCCAATCTGAACCCTTCATTCACTCCATGCAAAAGAGCCCATGCACCGAAATAACTCAAATTTACCCAAGTGAATCTTTCAGACGCCTAGTGTCTGAAAGGTAACATTCAACGTTTTAACTAATTGTTCATCACACGCTATAATCACCATAGTAACCTGTTCTACTCCCAGCAAGCAGACAGTCCAGCAGCACCAGCACCCTTTATCCCAACGGCCCGGTTTCATTTCCCTCACTGAGCCCCGCTCAGTCCAAAGCAATAGATCACGTCCCACTGATTACCCTGATAACTATGGAGTACATTTTCACCCATTGCCCATCAGACATTTTGTCTTCTCAACCCATAACTCATGACGTGAGTCTTCTAAAACCACACCAAGGGAACAAGCATGGCCTAAGAAATTTGCTTCCATGTTCTAACCCAGTAGAGCGCATCTTTGACAGATATGGATCTATGTAATTATTTTTCAAACAGGAAATGGACCTTCTGTAAAACACCCTCTATTGGTGGAGACACATGAAGCAGATTTCAGCAGGCCAATCACAAACACTTCAGTCACTTTACCTGGTTTCCAAGGAAGAACTAAAATAAATCCAGCAGACGAATGAGGAAGAAAAAGAGAGAGAAAAAGAGAATGAAATAACATGTACTAACAATTGCTGCAGCTAACCGCTAGCATAGCATATTCTCTGATTTATATGTACTCACTTTCACCATCAAATCCTATGCTAGCTAGCTAACATAGCACACAGGTCTGTCTGTTCGGTGATAAGCTTGGTAGTGGATGCATGGAGATGGAGGGAATATGGGTGCATGTAAAGACAATGGAGACTTCCTCTTCCTAAAGTCTAAGATGGCAGTGTGAAACTGCTGCTAAACTGCCACTTAGGGTTCATGTCATGCAGCCAGAGGGAGGAGCCAGTGAGAGTCAGTAGCAGAAGATGTAGAAGCACATGTTAAGCAGAGATAGAGTACAGCAAGGTTTGAAGAGAACAAAACCTGGTGCCGTTAGTAGCTCCAGTGTCATTGGTCAGACACCAAATATCATTAACCAATGGATAATGATGATGACTCAGATGAGGAAGTAAAAACAGCAATTGCGATGGCCAGCGATGGTGGTTCATGTTATGGTACATGTTGGTTCAAGTTATGGCTTACGTTGGTGATGTTATACATGGAGTTATATTAGTTTGCTGGTGGGAAGCACATACATGTGACGGTTCCTTAGAACTGTGAGATGTTACAAACATGTTATGAAGAACAGATGTTCTTGGGATACACCATGAACACACAATGGTGGTGTGCATGAGAAAGCTTGGGAAAATGATACGGTGCTCAATAGTGGATGAAGAAACAGACTAGACCAGAGCTAATATTTAATGTAAATATTATATAAATTGTATAATCAATGTAATATAAATATGATATATGGATCCAGGTAAAGAAAATATATGGTTGAACTCACCCTGTACTTGTTCTCTCCAATCTGCTCCACCTGGAACCTCTTAGCACACTTACACTGAGCCACCTGTCTGGTCACCTGCACACACACACACACAGTTACGTACAGTTGTTTATCATTTCCAGTTATAAACCATTGTTTACAATTTCCAGTTATATACACTTTAAGCTGTATCATTGCCTGTTATTTGTATGAGATAGTTAGAGTGTGTATCTGTGTGTGTATCTGTGTGTGTATGTGTGTATGTGTATCTGTGTGTGTGTGTGTGTATCTGTGTGTGCTCCTCACCTCGTCTTCTATCTTATCGGCGTCAGTAGTTGGCCGGTAAGCGTCCTTGTTGGGATGCAGTGCTGCCACAAACTCATAGTAGTCGATGTAGCCATCGCCGTCCCGGTCGAAGATGTCCGCCACCGCCATCATCTCCAGCTTACTGGTGGGGAACTCTACAGAGAGGACGACAAACACCACATCAACACAACAACAGGACAAGTCTGGACACATGTCCATATAAAACCATGGAGATGACTAAAATGCTTCTCACAGAAACTGAGAGCATAATAATGCCCAATGCTATGAACATCACAAATGATTTTAAATGTTTTGTGTGTTGTCTCTATAGAAACTCTCTTTGTTGGCAGTGCCAGAGGAACGTACTAGAGGCCAGTATGCCGTCTATGAACTCCTGGCGTGTGATCTTGCCGTCCTGGTCCTTGTCAATGCGCCTGAAGAAGTCCATGACCCGGGACTTCTTGTGGTTCATCCAGCGCATGTACTTCTTCCTCCACACGTCAAAGTCAAAGTTGGCGAACTCCTTCAGCTGGGCGCAGAAAGAGACAGAGGAAGAGAGAGAAAAAGAGAGAGAGACACAGAGAGAGAGAGAAAGGAAGAGAGAGAGATTGAAGTTCCCTGGAAGTCCCATATAATATTTTACCTTTAAAGAAACAGCCCATGTGATAATTGGGATGGGAGCACAGTGATTGGTTACCTCCTCCAGCCTATCTAGCGCGTCGTTGAGCTTGCGTTGACGGTCGAGGGCGAGCAGCCAGACTTGCTGCCACCTGGAGCACAGCTGGTTGAGGCGCGGGTTGCCCCCGGCAACCTGCATTGCTGCCTGTTGCTGCTGCTGTTGTTGTTGTTGTTGTTGATGTTGTTGGTTTTTACCTGTAGGGGCAGAAGACAACTTTCTGTTTAACCGTGAACATTCAAACTAATACGGGAAATGCAAACAAATACGTCAATAATCTTGTTAGTAGCTGTGAATATGAGTGTGACAGATACAGTATAATCATATGTTGTTTTCTCTCTATTTTAGCCTTATATACTGGTTTTGGTATATTGTGTGTGTGTGTACTAACGTGCTCCTCTCCTCTCGGCTAGGCTGCTAGGAGGCTCTGCTGGCTTCCTCTTGTATGTCTTGGTCACTTTGTCAACGTCCGGCTGCTTCCTGGTCATCTCCTCCATAAACACCTGACAACCAGAGAAAAGGAAAGGCACACAGCCAATCAGAGGGACCCATCAACAGGAAACGTTGATGCTCATCCAATGAGGGTCAAGAGAATCAGAGCCTCCACCCACCTGGTGTTCGGTGATGTGAGTTTTGAGTTGGGTGATGTCCTGGGGGAGGGGCTCGGTGTCTCGCTGGACCAGGGTGGTCTCCGCCCACTGTAGCCATGACAACAGCTCCTCCAGTAGCGTGGCGTTGTTGAGCAGCTCGGTGAGAGCCGTCTCCAGGCGCTGCTCGTGCTGTTTGGCCCATGTCAGCACCTGTAGAGGGGCAACACCCACAGTCACAACACACCCTTCTAACAGCCTTGGGATTGGCTGTGATATGACCTCCCTCTACACACTCTCCCCCCCCCCCTCCCCCCCACACCCGTCCTCCCTTTCCCCCTCACCTCCTCGAAGCGGGCCCTGATGATGGTGATCCAGTGTTTGATGGTGGTGATGCAGTCGGGGTGGCACATGGTCAGGATGCCCTCGCCCATGCCCGCCGCCCGGTTGACGTCCGCCCGCTTCTCCTCCACCGTGGCCATGAAGTCCCGGTGCGTGTGGAGCAGCTTCTGCAGAGTCTCCGCCTCCTCGGGGAGGACGCCGCGGAAACGCAGGGTCTGCTCCGCCTCAGACAGCCACTCCAGCAGCATCTGCACCGCCGCACGGAAGTCCTCCGCCTGAAGGAGAGATGTGGAGGGGGGAGAAGGAGGGAGGGGAAAATTTAGCGGTCATCGAGGTCTCCTCAGGACTCTTTAAATATTTTTTTCCCCCCACTTTCTGTTTCAGACTTCCTGTTTCACACTTCCCGACTGACCTTTTTCAGGGCCTGCTCCAGGCGGGTCTGCTTGGTGACGGAAAGGGCGCACACCGTCTCCCAGCGATTGCTCAGCTCTTGCACTTGAACTTTGACCCACGCCGTGTCATCCCGACCCGTGTCCATGAGGTCCCTAGCGGAGCGTTTCAGAGCCTGAACGCTGCTGGTCCTCTTCCCCAGGTCCTTCTGGAACGCCTGGGGAGGTGGAGGGGCAGAGGAAGTGTTAAAGGTGCTTTCACAATGCTGAAGTAACTGCTGTGTGGACGTTCCCCAGGCCCTGTCTGCATGCTCCAGTACCTTGTGGGAGTCCATGAGGTTGGAGACAAGGTCCAGGTCACCGTGGACGGGCTGGTCCTCACTGAGCTGGGGCTCAACTCGGTACAGCCAGTCCACCAGCGCCTGCAGGGCCTCCGCAAACTGGCCCGAGAACAGGAGGGCCTCCTCCAGTTTGTGTTGTCTGGGGAGAGGAGAGGGAGAGAGGAAAGGAGAGGGAGAGAGGAGGGAGAGAGGAAAGGATGGAGGAGGATTAGAGAGAAGGAGAAGGTAATGTGGAGGTCAAAAAGAAGTAAAGGACAAAAAGGAGAAGGCAAAAAAAACATTATTTAAAGCACAGCAACACACTAGACAGAATGAAAACACTTATCTACGATCCCTCTCCAAGCTCTATCCACCTTGCCCCCAAATCCCACCCCCTCACCTCTCCACACTCTTGCCACAGACGGTGTCCCACTTGTCCCGGACTTCCCCCAGGAGATGGTCCATTTTCTGGGTGTCGTCCGGCAGCGTGGCCTTGTCCCGCATGGCCTTCCCAGAACGCACTGTGGTGTCATACACGGGCTGCTTGGAACCCAACGCCTTCTGGAACTCCTGCAGGGGAAGGAACGAGGGAAAGAGAGACATTTAAAGAGAAGAACACTCCTGTAGTCCTCACAGTGCTATATTAAATATGTATGTGGGATATGCAGACATCGAGGGCCTCTTTCAGCACGGCACATCACATTGAGAACATCCGTAAGGACCTATAGGAGGACGGACACACTACCTTGTGTTTGGCCAGCTGTACTTTGATCTTGTCCGGTTCGTTGGAGATCTCCAGCTCAGAGTCCAGACGACTCTCTGCCTCCTCCAGCCAGTCTGTCAGCTTCCTCCACGCCTCGTGGAACTAGAGAGAGAGAGAGAGAGAGAGAGAGAGAGAGAGAGAGAGAGAGAGAGAGAGACAGAGAGACGAGAGAGAGAGAGAGAGAGAGAGAGAGAGAGAGAGAGAGAGAGAGAGAGAGAGAGAGAGAGAGAGAGAGACAGAGAGACAGAGAGACAGAGAGAGAGAGAGAGAGAGAGAGACAGAGAGAGAGAGAGAGAGAGAGAGTGTGTTGAGTAATGAAAACCCCCATGTGTACGCCATGCACCATAACATTTCTCCAAATGAACATTCATCTCAATCCTTTGCGTACCTGCTTGGCCCTCTTGCGGGCCTCGTCCAGGTGGCGCCCGCGGTCCAGAGAGCGCTGGACCAGCTTGTCCCAGCGGGCCTGCACGCTCAGCAGCAGGTTCTTGATCAGAACCACGTCCTGCTTGAGGCTGGCGAAGCGGAGCTGAGAGCCGGCCTTCTCCAGAGCCAGCACCTGCTCCCGGTGAGTGTTCACTTCGTTCACAAACACCTGTGTGTGTGTGTGTGTGGTGTGGAGGGTGGGCATGGGGAGAAGAGACATCATCCATTAAGTTAGAAAAAAAATCATGTCAATCTAGAATTCAAATGTGGTATATCTTGGTTGGCTCAGATATGTCACTGCTCCCGTGTTGAAGCCTGTGCATGCCTACCTTGTGCTCGTCTATCTGGAAGACCACGGTATCCAGGATGAGGCTGGGGGGCTGGGCCATGTTGAGGGTCTGCTCTGCCCCTGTCAGCCAGTTGATGGTGTCCTGCAGTGAAGACTGGAACCCGGTTGCCAAGGATACCGCCTCATCCAACTTAGCCTGGAAACAGAGGGATGTCAGGACCGTAAAACAAACCCGTATTCCAAAAACAGGCAGTACAGCACCTTGTGTTCTCAATTATCTGCTTTAAATTACGGCAAATAATAAATCAATAAATGATCCCTTCGTGTAAGCTTCGAGTTCTTACCCTGCGGTCGTCCATCTTGGTGTTGAGGCTGGCCCACTTGTTCTGAAGCAGCGCCAGGTTCTGCTGGGTCTGGGACGTGCCGGGGTTGGCCTCATCCCCCCCGCGGGCCAGCAGCATGGACTCTCCCTGGTCCAGGAGATGGTGGTACTGCTCAGCCCGCTGGTTCAGCTGGGACTGCACCTCCTGGAGAAGGACAGGGGTCAAAGTTAGACACGCACCATCTATTTGTATTTGCTATCCGTTTGTTTTTTTCCGGATTTTTCCTAGCGTAGCGGTACGTGTGTGTGTTACCATGTGCTGCTGGAGCTGTTCGCGGGCCGTCTCTGGGAGGCCCCCCGTGGGCTTGGCTGCAGACAGCTGGCTGTCCGTCCTCCTCAGCCACAGCAGGAAGTCCTCCAGCTCGCCATGGAAACCCTCCGCCTGGAAGTGGTGCAAGGTGTGGAGGGATACATGTATTTTTTGGCTCGTACATCCAAGTGTTTGAGCCACATGTCTTTTCATGGCTCCGCACGTGCATCCCCCCCCCCCCCTCCCTCGTTTATCCCCGGGGCCCCTACCTGGTGCAGTGCGGCCTCCAGGAGTTTCTGCCGGTCCTGGGTCTTGAGTAGCAGGCCCTCCCAGCTGCGGCTCAGCTCCTCCAGCTGGTCCCTCAGGTGGCTGGCCTCGTCCCCGGGGCTCGACTCCAGCAGCTCGGTGCCGGCGCCGTTCACCGTCTCCACCGTGGAGCGGTGGGACAGCACGTCGTTCCTCAGCACCTGGGGAGGAACAGGGGAAGAGAGTGAGCAAATCTGTCAACCTAATGGTGGCTGATGAAAAGCAGTGTGGTGGGGGAGGATGTGGGGGGGGTAAGAGAGGGGGAGAAGGGATGGAGGGACGATTGGAGGGTGTCCGTACGTGGTGTTTGGCCAGCTCAATCTCGATGGCCTTGGGGTCAGAGTTGATGGGCCTCTGGGTGTCCAGGGTGGCGTGGGTGTGGCTTAGCCAGGACACCAGCTCTGCGAGGGCGTGCTGGAACTGGCCAAGGGCCAGGAGGGCACCCTCTAGCTTGTGCTGCAGGGAAAAGAGAGAGAGAGAGAGAGAGAGAGATAGAAAGAGAGAGAGAGAGAGAGAGAGAGGGTGGGGGGTCAGTTGCTTTACCATTATCTCACATAATATGACTCCAGCTGCACCTTACATCATCACGAACACTGCCATCAAACATTGCTAATATTGCTAGCATCCTAAACGCTACTGCGGTGTGTCTGTGGGGTGGCTGTCTGACCTGGCGGTGGGTGATCTTGTCCCCCAGGTTGTCCCAGAGGTGACGCAGCTCCGTCAGGGGCTCCTGGATCATGTCCCGGTCCGTCTGGTCCGACACCTTCTTCAGGAGGAGCTCCCCCTGGTGGCTCAGCTTCTCCATGTCGATCTGCTGCTGGTACACCTCCACCTTGTAGTGCTGCTCACCCAGGCAGACAGGCAGGCAGACAGACAGAGGGGTTAGTCAGGTGGCAATAGGCATTACCGGGGAGACTAGGGAGAAAACCCTGGGACTCCTGGGACCAACCTTGAGTTCTTCTATCTGCTGTTTGACTGTCCCCAGGTCGGTGCCCACAGTAGGCATGTCACACAGCTTGATCACGGCGTTGTCGAGATAGTCGAACATGCCCTGCGGAAAACACAACAATCATTCACTTACAGAGCACTATGGTTTACTCTGTTACAATATTTTCTCATTTATCTGGTTTATGTTTCGTCCTTTTTTTTCGAAAAGTCCTTTCCTATCTTGTATCTACTGGGGTTAGTGAAGACTTGTTTCCACATAAGCTGATGGTTAAGCATCCTTTCTGATCTCATAGATCGTTCTGGGACACCCTGGGAGAGTGAAGCATGCTGGGATGCTGACCTGCAGTGCATCCTGGTACTGCACCGAGGCCGTCATGGCCTCCTCCAGCCTCTCCATCCTCTCCCTCCACGTCCTGTCAAGGCCTTCCCACGCTGCGTTCATCTGAGGGAGGGACAAAGAGGGGAGGTAAGGAGAAGGGGGTGAGAGAGGGAAAGGGTGGAAGAGAATGAAGGAAGAGGATACAATGGAAAATATTCAAACAATGAGCAAATGTATACAGTAAATGCCGCTTTTCGTTGGATTGTTGAACCTGCGTTGTGAGTTCTCACCTCGTCTATGGTCTTCTTCACTTCCGGTTTCTCCGTCTCCCCGCAGGCAAAGATCAGGTCGGCCCCCAGGGTGCGGACAAACTCCAGCTCCTCCCTCAGGCCATCCGTCTCCGCCTTGATCGCCTGGAGGGAGACGGACACACACACACACACACACACGTCAGTACTGAGTCGCATAGGAATAACATTCTCAAAGGCTAAGATCCAAACCACCTTCGACCGTACAGATAAAAACGATCAACGCTTTTGGCGTCAACACTATTTACAACTGCACCATTCTCGCATCTCTTTTACCCCCCCCCACACTCTCTCTCGTTTTCTCCTCCTCCTCCTCACCTCCGCAGCTTCGATCTGCTGTTTGATGAGCGAGGGGTCCACACCGGGGTCCTCCAGCTCCTTCACGATGTCCTGGGAGTCACGGAGCGTGCTCAGAAGCGCCGCCATGTCGGCCCAGAACTTCCCGGCCAGGTCCAGCACGTCCGTCAGCTTGCCCTCGCGTTCCTCAGCGCGCTGGCGAATCTCGTCCCACAGCGACCGCAGGCGCAGGAGGCGGGACCGCACGGCTGTGTGGGGGGGGAGAGAGGAGGGGGGGGTTAGAGAGGACGTCAAGATTTCCAGTGCAGGGGGTGACTGTTCAGACTCAGGACAAACGGTCCATGTTCGTGGTCCCATCCCTCTCAGGGAAGTCAATCTAGAACCCAGCCCCCTGCAGAAGGAACAGGGAGGGTCTTTATCCTGCCCACCAGACCCCACCCACTAAGCCAGCACACTGCAGCCTTTCAGAGATGTGAAGTGGAGCCCTAGGAGGAGGGGGGCAACGCCAAGAGCATAATAAGCAGACAATAGCGTGCGTGTGTCTTTTTTGCCATGTGGCAGGATCCTGATAAATGTTGCTGAATCCGAATCTTTGTTTTTTGGGATCTCCTCGAAAAATACTTCTACGAGTGGAAGAGGAGGACCACGTGCCAACGAGTGCGTGTGAAATATTGTGTGTGTGTGTGTGTGCGTACCCTGAGCGGCGGGGTCGTCGTGGGCGGCCCTGCTGATGAGCTCCTCGCCGCGGGCACACAGGGCAGAGAAGGAGGGCAGCAGCTTGTCCAGCTCCAGCCCTGACGCACGGTGCTCCGCCAGCTGCTCCCGGATCTTGTCCACCTCGGCTGCCACAGGCGGGGGCTGCCGCAGGCGCTGCACCGCCCCCTCCAGGGTCTCCAGCAGGGGGTCCATCTTGTCGTGGAACTGGGGGACGAGGGGGGAAGTTAGAGAGAGGAGCATACGGGGTTCATGGCTTAGAGGGAGGGGTTGACACTGTGAGAGGGCGTTAATGCAGAGATCCGGAAGAGATCTGGGAGAGTTTGGGAAAAGATCAGTGAACCTGAAGACCCTACATGTTTAGACCTTTCTGTTGCCTCTCTGCATTCGAGAACTCTCACATTGTTATCCAGGGTGTTGGGACACAGGGAGAAACAGGCTAGATTTAGAACATAGGTCGAACATGGATGGAGAGAAGGAACACGTATCAGGACACTCTAAATAGGCAGAGTGCTAGGGGAACCATAAGAGACTTGGACAGGCACTTGGCGTCTATTTTGGGGTTGTTTAAGTCTAGAAACGTAGTGCAAGGGAAGGTACAATAGGAAAAGGCTTTACTGCAAGCTTTAACTGACAGGTTGGGGTCAAGTAGGGTTCAAAGAAGGTTTCTGACGGCTTGTGGTCAGGTTGTAGTCAGGTTCAGGTTAGTTAGAGTTTGTGGTCAAGTTGTGGTTAGTCAGTGTTTGTGGTCAGGTTGTGGTCAGTAAGTGGTCTTACCTCTACCAGCTGGGTGATTGCAGTGTGCAGTGGCGATGGAGTGAATGGAGGGTCAACACACACAGCACATCCACAATGAGGGAAGGGATGGAGGGATGGAGGGATGACGGGATGGAGGGAAGGATGGAAGGAGGGGGGGGGGGGGAAACGAAGGTAGGAATGGTGGGAGGAAGAGCGATATAAGGCATAAAGAGGATGGAGAAAGAGGGGGGTGGAGATGGGGTGGTTTAGGATGGAGGGGTGGAGGTAGAGAGTGTGGGATGCAGATGGAAGAGTACAACAGGTGACCAGTTAGGGATGGGGGGATGGTGGAGAAACAACAAAATGTGTTAGATCACTGACATGCATACAAGCTGGCAAGCAGAAACACAATATCAGCCTACATTACAAAAGCAACCAGTGATACTGTGTCGGTGTTCGTGAAATGATGAGCATCAAGATAGAAGCTATGGATGTTTCTAAAAGCGTGGACGTCATGAAAGAGAGATATGATGACAGGAAGACTTTTGCAATCAAATTACAATGGTCATACCCTAAGATTATCACTGTATACATTTCATATGGAATATCAATAAATAACATCAAAATAAAACGATATAGTTATATTCGATCAGTTGGTGCTTGGTTAGACGTTAGTGACCTCACATCTCAGCGTGTGTGTGTGTGTGTGTTCAGGAGGCAGCAGTCAGCAGACACAAGCCGACACACACTAGCAGGAGTCCAGAGGCCGAGTCCTACCTGTGCAGACTGGGAGACGGCCTCGTCCAGGGTGGTGGCGCGACCCTTGACCTCCTCCTTGATGGCGAGGTAGCGCTTCTCGGCCTGAGAGTAGCGCTGCCTCACCGTGGCCCCCTCCTGGGAGCTCAGCTCGGCCAGCTGGGGGCCGATCTTCAGTAGCTTGTCTATGTGGGGCTTGTGCTCCGCTATGGACTCTCTCAGGAGCTGGGGAGGAGGTCGAGAAAATGAGTGAAGGGTGGAGGAGGAGAGGGGGAAAAGGAGAAAAGAGCATTCTAGGACCCCGTTTAAGATTTGAGGCCACACATATAACACAGCAGCATTCATGTTTGAATAAGCTACCAATCTTCTTATTTGTCTGGGCCACATGCATTTCTATCTATCTCCGGGGTCCTCCTTCCGTTCATCCCTCCTTCCCTCTCTCCACCCCTCCTCCGTCCCCCTCACCCTCATCTGGTCCTGCTGGAGGCGGAGGGCGTCCGTGTCGATGGCGGGCGGGGGCAGCTGGGAGATGAGGCTCTCCGTCTCCCCCAGCCAGGGCTCCAGCTCCTCGTGGGTCTCCCAGAAGCGGGCCACCAGGACCTGGGCCTGCTCCAGGGCCGAGAAACGCTCGCTGTGGTTCTGGCTCACTGCCTCGTAGCGAGAGCTCAGGGAGTCCGTCTTCACCTGGAGGATGAGGGAGGAGGATGAGGGAGGAGGATGAGGGAGGCAAGGCATCGTCAGAGACGTTTCCATCTCTCCTCCTCTAACTCTGTCGACGTGACCTATTCAAAAGGCTCCATCTCTTTCAGCTTGATATCAAACTCCTTTCCATCACCAGCTGCTTTTGTTCTTTCTTCCTCTCATCTCTCTCCCTCCCTCCCTCCTTCCCTCCCTCCCTCCTTCCTTCCCTCCTTCCCTCCTTCCCTCCCTGCCTCCCTCCTCACCTTGAGGGCGTCTCTCTGCGCGTCGCTGCAGGTGTCCAGGATGTCCTCTCTGGTGTTGAGGAGCTGGTCCACCGTGTCCTTGTGTCGGATGATGTCGATGTTGAAGGCCCTCTGGACCTGGAGCTGAGCCACGGTCACGTCGGGCTCCAGGCTCAGGGGCCCCAGGGAGGCCAGCTTACGCTCCGTCTCTCCCACCCAGGCCAGCTCCGCGTCCACACCCTCCTCATACTGGGAGAGAGACCAGCCACCGAGAGAGGGGAAGGAATCCGAGGGAGGGAAATATAATTAGCAAGGTTGATATAATGACTTACATATCTTATATATTACTCATACCATTCATCATTTTATAATCGTTGGACTGTTCTCCTTTAGGGGAAAAAAACATAGCGAGTGAAAAATAAGGGCCGTGTGGAAGGCTTCAGTACCTGCTGTGACCTCTGGATGGCAGCCTGCACCAGCTGCACCCTCTGTGTGATGGTCTCGTCCGCCTGGCGGTAGCGCTGGTTGGCGTCGGCCACCAGCTTGTCCAAGCCCTCGCGGGCGCGCCAGGGCACCAGGTCCAGCAGGGCACTGCCCATCTCGTTCACCGTGTCCAGCACCAAGCGCTTCTCCGCAGACACGTTCTTCAGCTCCTGGCGAAACACAGACAGACATGGCTGCTGTCACCTCCACATACAGTAGAGCTGAGTTCTAAGAACCATGCTTCACATGGGATATCAAGCCCCGCCCGCTGCCCCACCTTCTGCCTGTCCTGATAGGCTGGTGCAGCGTCGGGCTCCATGTCATTGAGCTCTGTCTCCACGGAGTCCAGCCATTGGCTGATGTCCTCGTGGGCGGTGGCGAAGCGCGTGGCGAGCTGCAGGGCTTGTTCCAGGGTGCGGAGCGCCTTGCTGCTGCCCGCTGTCATCTCAGCGTAGCGAGACTTGATGCCGTCCAGCTTCTCCTGGATCAGCAGCACCTCCTCGCCTGTACACACACACACACACGGCGGACTTATCGATCATAGCCCAATTGAATTATGCTTTCGTACTGATTGATTATATAATTCTTATTGCTATTACTGATCCTTGGAAATTCCAGTAGTAGAAGTGAGAGGGTCAAAGGTCACCTGTGGTCTGCTTGAGGAGGGCCTGTCCGTTCTTGATGGCCTGGTCCACCGTCTTCTTCCTGCTTACGATCTCCTCATTCAGAGACTGGAGTGAGGGATGGAGGGAAGGAGGAGGGAGGGGGGGGGGGGAAGAACAGAATGAGAACCACACAGGTCTGAATACATCTGAGTGAGTGTATGTGCGTCATGACAGTGCATTGTGTGCATGTACGTGTGTATGTTGTCTGTGTGTGTGTGTGTGTATGTCGTACCAGTGCGTGTTTATGCTGCTTAGCCAGCAATGTGGGCTGGTAGTTCTGGACAGACACCTGCCCAAGCCTCTGGCCCACCTCCGCCAGCCAGTTCAACACCTCCACCTCCTCCTCCCCAAACAGCTGGGCATTGGCCAGTGCCTGCTCCAGCATCCCCGCCCTCCGAACACACCAGTCGTTGAGCTCCGAGTGGCCTGTGTGCACGGTCCCCACGCGCTCCCCCAGCCAAGCGCGGTCGGCCGCGCAGCTGAGGGGAACCAGGGATTGGCTGAGGGCCTCGAGGTGCTCTAACTCCGCCCCTCTAGCTGAGACGGCCTCTTGGAGGGTCTGGGAGGTGGTTGCAGGTGGTGATGGGGGGGGGGGGGGGGTTATAAAAAAAGGTGGGATGGGTAGAATACATGGAAGGATACAAACAGAAATGAGAAGGTGATGACGTGAGCATGCAGAAATCATAAATCCTAATGAACGCAAAACACGACAGAACGCCAACAAAATCAAGAGCAACAAAGGCTTCAACACTGAAAACATGACATGGTGAAAATCATAACATGACAGCACGAGCTGAAATAAGAGGGTAGGTGGTGGTGGGGCCGGGGGGGGGGGGAGCGGAGGTGGGGTTTGAGGGCACGGATCGTCCATCCCTCTCAAGTCCTTTCTGGACACCTTTACTTACCAATAAGATTCAATAAGGAAAAGACTCTTTAGAGAGAGCATGTTCCTGCTGGAGGTGGAGGGGGGGGGGGTGTACCTTGTGACGGGCGATCTGCTGGGTGATCTTGGAGGTCTGGGTGCCCATGGGCTCGGCGGCGCTCAGGCGTCTCTCTGTTGCGCTCAGCCACTCCCCCAGGGGCTCCAGCGCCTCGTGGAACTGGAGGGCCAGGACCTGCAGCTCCTCCAGCTGACGCTGCCTGGGGGTGGAGAGGGGGGGAGGGAGAGAGAGAGAGAGAGAGAGAGAGAGAGAGAAAGGGGGAGGGAGGGAGGGGAAGAGAGAGAAAGGAAGAGAGAGAAAGGAAGAGAGAGGGAGGACGAGAGAGGGAGGAAGAGAGAGAGACACACAAAAGATATATTGCATGCATGACTCTGAAGTATGTGCATGTGTTTGGTTGGTATGTGAACAGTATGTCCCTATTTATGTATCTGACTGGGCGTGTGGGTTTAAAAATTTGTTTGATATAAACTGATCAAGTATTGTTATGAGATACATCTCCTGCTGAGTGGTTGCCGATGCAGGCGTGACTACAGTTCAAGTGGGGAGGCGTGCAGTGTGGATGTAGTAAGTGTCTGGTACGCATTTGTGTATATGCGTGTTTATATGTACGTGTGGACGTGTGTTTTAGTGTGCAGATGTGTGTGTGTGCATATGCTTGTGTGTAGGGAGGCTTCTACGTGTATGTACAGTATAAGTGTGTTAATGTGTGTGTTAATGTGTGTGTGTGTGTGTGTGTGTGTGTGAGAGTGTTACCTGCCGCTGGCCTTATCCAGCAGCATCCCCCATCTCTCCCTGAGGCTGTGAAGGTGCTTCTGGATCTTGTCCTGGTCCGAGGTGTCGGCCGTGGCGGCGATGCGCTCCCCCTCCGCCTGGATCATCTCCACCGTGCCACGACGATCATCCAGCAGCCTCTGGAGCAGCTGCAGCAACACAGAAGAGACACGTTCAACAACTCCATCTGTTACATATTCAACAACACCTGGGATACATTCAAAAAACGTTATCTAATACAGTTCACGGCTACAAATACTGTTGTTTAGTACAACTTCTAGGTCATACTGTAGGTGTTTAATCTCTTCATACCACATTGTTTTCCTCGCCAATCCAACAACTCAGAACTGTTTAGATATGTGGAACGCACCCCTGGAATCCCCACCTATCAGCGGTTTCCTCTCCGCTCTGACCCTGTCCCTTCCTCTCACCCCAGGATGTAAACACGTCGGACTCTGCCCGCCTCACAGGCTCACAAACACAGGAAACGTGTGTTGTATAAACAGTCGGAGCTGGTTATTGTGTGTTTCTTTGAAATGACCGCAATCTATCATTGGTGTGAACAAGTGTGCCCTCCAAACAAACGGACAGACAGACAGTGGAGGCCTTTAAATTGTGTGTGTGTGTGTGTGTTGAGCATTGTGTGCCAACTGAGAAATTATTCATTCTCAATCCACTTTCCTCTTCATCTCTTCCTCTGTCCTGTCTCCATGCCTCATTCCTCACGTCTTCCTCCCTCGTTCTCCTACCTTTTGTTCCTGGATCTGGGCCTTGACCACACGGTACTCTGCGGATGGGGGCTTCTGATTGGCCACCAGCTCCTCCGTGTCACTGAGCCAGCTCAGCAAAGGCTCCAGAGCGTCCTGGAACTTCCCACAATGCAACAGGGCCTCCTGCAGCTGGGCGATCCTCTCCGCCACCTGAGGTGAGAAAAAAACGTCAACAAGAGGGGCACACATGCATGCATACACACACACACACACACACACAGGCTCCCGCCGTCTCACCCTCTTGTTGAGGGAGTTCCAGCGCAGGTTGGTGGCGTCCAGGTCGTGCTCCAGGGCCTGTGTGTCCGTGTGTTTGGCCGCAGACTGGATGAGCCCCTGACCCACGGCGTTGACGTGCTGCAGGCGAGGCTGGATGCACTCCACCTGCTCCCTCTCCACCGCCTGGGGAGGGAGGGGGAGGAGGGAGGGGGATGGGGGAGAGTGGAAGAGAGGAGGGAGTAAAAAAAGAAAAAAGAGGCGGAGGGGGAGAGAGGATTATGAGGATTAGCGAGCCAAAAGAGAGTAAGGGGCTGGCTGAAAAAGGCTGAGTCGACAGACACACACACACACACACACACACCTACACATACAGTATACAAACCCCTCGCCTGTCTGGCCACATCTCTCTCACTCTGTCTCTTTATTTCACACATACCCACACCACACACACACACACACCACACAATCAAAGCCTAGAGGCACCGTATGATCACAATAGATCGACAATAAAGAAAAGGTTCGTAGCTTGGCTGGATGAGAGACTGGAACCAAACACAACATGACTACTCCCCCATAAAACACAGGAACACCACACACTTTTATAGAAACCTACAACAGTAGTCTCTCTCCCATTGACAACTACAATACAGTAGTCTTTTCCAAAGCGCACTGTAACGCTGAAATGTCTCCATTCTCCATAGAGACGAGAGAAGGGTGGAATTAGCCATAGTGGTTCACAGTGGTGCTGCAGCCAAACCACTCTATGACCACACACAGCCTCTGCTTGGGCACACACGCACACACACACACACACACACACACACACCAGAACACAATCCCGTGTGTGTGTAGTAAAATAGAAGAAACGGATCAATTCGAGAAAGATTCAGATTTCCCCTACGAAGTGTTTATTGGATTTAGTTAATCTAAATTAAATTAGGGGTGAAATTGTGGTTGTTCAGGTATGAATGAATGGAAAAGGAAGCGCGTGTGTGTGTGTGTCTGTGCGTGTGATCAGTTTAATCACAGTTGTGTTGAAGCACTGGGCGTCATTTCTTCTTCTAACAGGAAGTCTGTGGCCTCAATAACAATGAGCTGCAGCCGTGACCTGCTCCACCCTATTCCTATCCTGGAGTCGAAGTATGTGCGTTTGTGTGTGCGTGTGTGCGTCTGTGTGTGTGTGGGTGTTGAGTCTGGGAATGAGCTAAGTGTGTGCTTAGAAGCATACATACAATATGTGTGATGATGCCAAAATAACACACATTACTCCTTTTTCTCTCCATCTCTCTCTCCCCCTTCCCTCCTCCCCCCTCCCTCCTCCCAGCCAGCTCAGGGCGCTTGACTCTACTAAACCAGAGCTCTGGAAAATAACTGGGATGTTTCTCATTCCTTTCCACCTCTCTCTCTCAAACTCTCCCTCTCTTTCCCTTTCTCTCCTCACCATGCAGCCAACACCATCCTCGCTATCTCCACCGCACTCATCTGCACAACTCCCTCCCTCTCTTCCGCCTTTCTCCCACCCTTTCCTCGCTCACCCCTACGCCCCATAAGCCCCGCCCCCTCCCCACTGAACCTCTCCCCCTCCTCCTGCTCTCTTCCTTCACTGCTCTGTTGTTTGGGCCCCAGCAACAAACCAACCCTGGCCTTTTGGCATTATCTCCAGTTTAGAGGACACAAAGAGAGAAAGAGACAAAGAGGGATGAAGACAGAAAGAGAGACAGAAAGAAAGAGAAAGCTATAACCCATGACCTGTCCTGCTGTCCCGAGGGGGACCGAACACAGCTCAAATCTCCATCCAATCCCTGTGACATGCCTCTCCCCACGCTCAGGATGATCACACAGCTGGGTCGACTCTTGTGCAACTTCTAATCCTAGCCCACCTCGCTGCCTCACCCACCTCGCTGCCTCACCCACCTCGCTGCCTCACCCTCTCTCGGCTCCCTCGCTTCCTGCCTGCGGCCTCGTCCCTCCATCTCGTCCTCTCCCACTACCCTCCTTCCTGTCCACCTCCCCCTAGTTTCCCTTTTTAATGGAACTTGGAAGGAGGGAGGAGAGGAGGGAGGGAGAGTTTATTTCAGTCCTGACCTGGATGCTACAGCATTGGGTTGTTTCGCGAGGGTTAGCCTTGGACTAAACATGCCTGGATCAGCCATGGAGGGTGAATAGATATCCATGTCCAGAGATTGTGTTTGAAACCCAACAAGACAAAAGCAAATATCATGCAAATGTTTGCATCCAGGGCACTGTGGGTCTCCCAGCCTCTTTCGTTTGGCCTCTTTCATTTGTTTCTCTCTCTCCCTCTTTCTCTCTCTGCCATCGGCGTCTCTCTTCTCTCCTCCATTTCCATCCCTTTGTTTTTCTCTTTCCTGCAGTCTTTCTATGAAATTATCACTTCAATCAATCCTCTCTGCTCACCTGCACCCTGCCATGTCTCTGCCTGTCTGTCTGTGTCTGCCTGTCTGTCTGTGTCTGCCTGTCTGTCTCTGTCTGTCTGTCTGTCCATATGTCTGAATCTCCACATTTTAAGCTTGCCCATCTGTCTGTCTGTGCCTCAATGTGCACACACACACACACACACACCACACACACACGTGCAGTTCTGGCTGTACACAAGCTTCCCAGTAATCCAGCGACCCTCTGCTTATCTCTTCCTGCCAAGATATCCCCCTTTATCATCCTAGCAAGGTCTTATCAGGAGAACAACCAGGTGCTCGTCATACAGTCCTTTGTTTCCTCCCCCCCCCATGTCTCACTCAATTTTTCTCTCCATCCCTTCCTCTCTGACAGCTAGCACACACGGTAGAAAGAGAATTGCCGGCACTTTGTTGTAAAAGCGCATTATTAACCAGTAATGACCAGTATTACGATCCCTAACTAAAACAATTATGGCCGCCTGAGATATTTGAAACAGAAACAAAGATAGAGGGAGGGAGGCAGGGGGAACACATTCATCTGTCTCTGGCTGAGCCTTATCTTCTATTTATGTTGCCCAACAATTCCAAAAGTGTGTGTGTGTGTGTGTGTTTGTGAGACTGGCTTACTGTTTACTTCTCACCTCCTTATCTCTGTATCAGTGCCATTTGAGTGGAGAGGAGGGGGAAGGGGGGGGGGGGGGGCAGACAAGAAAGAGACAGGGTGAGTAAATGGATACAGAGGGGGATTGTTTAGGTTTGGGTGATTGGCTACCTCACCACTTAACTCTCTCTCCCTTCCTCACCTCCCTCCCAATTGCTGTGGCCGTGGCGACGGTGTTTGATGTCAGAGCTACAGTAGCAGCGGGCCCTCTGCCCCTCCATGTTCAAGTCTGACAGACCGCAGAGCCTGATTGCATTTACTTAAGAGGCCTGACTGCAGTGGAACACACGCACAAGCACAAACAAGCATAAATGAACACACGCAAACCCCCCCCCCACACACACACACACACAGTGAGCAAATGAGTTGTGTATGACCCGCCCGAGACAGACTCCTGATGGGGACGGTAATGTAATAGTAGGACCCAGAGGTCCTCTCAAAACCCATCAGGCACGGCCACAGCCACCCATACCAGACACTGAGTCAACGCAGGCCCCCCGAGGAGGAACGCCAGCCTGTCAAATACACAAGGCCGGGAAGACATACACACATACAAATACGCATACATAAACACTCATACACACATACAGTATACAAATGGACACACAAACACACACACACACACACACACACACACACACACACACACACACACACAAGGAGGTACCTAATGGAAGAAATGCAGCTGACAGGCAAACAAAGATGAATGCAAGTGACCGGCCAACCAGAGGTAGAGGCTCGATGTGTCAGCTAAACCTCTGAAATCCTTATCTCTCTCGAAAAAACAAACAAACGATAGCATCTCACTACTTTGATTACAACATCTTCAATTGTAATCGAAACCGACACAATGTCTCGAAGGGACCAATACTCCCATATGCCTTGCTGCATACACACAAACACAAGCTTTTGAGATGGTGCATGTGTATCATAGCTGGGTCAGAGCACATGAAAGCGCTCGCACCGAGGCTTGTGATGTTGGCCCGGCACACAAACAGAGGAGGAATGTAAACTCTGAACATTCAAATGGTTCAGATTGGGAGTCTAGGTAAACAACAAACTAGCTGTTTACAGCTTATGGTCACTGGAATGAAACGGTGCCAAAACGGTCATGGAGATCAACATACAGATCCAGAGAATACGGTTCTCACACTCACAAGCACATAAGGCAGACGGTGGTTTCCTACAGAACGCGGGGCACGGACCTCGTCGAGCATCCTATTGTATCCATTTCAAGTCTGACAACTGTAACACAACAGACAGGCTCCCTCTCTGTGAAGGCTTTTTCACAGCCAAGTCTATAAGACCATCAGCCACGATGCGCCGTGACCCAGAGAGACACGGCTTGGGTACCCAGTGGGGGAGGAGGACTGACATGAGGAGAGGCTGGGATGGGTAACCAAGGACATGCTGCTACCGCTCAGAACACGTAAACATAGGCTTTTCCAGAGAGTTTAGAACACCAAGTGACGCTAGAGATAAATGAAGCATCTCGTGCTAACATACGCCCAACCCAACGCCTCACTACAGCTGGTCACGTCATCAAAGATATCGCAGACACATGATGTCATATCTACCTCATCCAGGATGTAATTGTCTGTGTCGGAGCAGGGCGAGGGATGGGGTGAAGGTGAGCCACGGGGCGAGGGCACTGTTTCCAGCTCTGAGAGCGATGCCTCGTCCCACCCATCCTCCCCACCTGCGGCCCCCAGGGGCCATTGGGGATCCTCTTCCCTAAAAAGCCCTGGTAGCAGCCCAGGCTCCAGCTCCAGCCTGTCCCCCCACCAGTCCCAACCCCCTGGGAGGGCGTCGGAGTCGGGTTCCCTGGTTCCAATCGGGGGGTCCAGGGCTGAGCCGTCCGACTCCCAGTCACTGTCCCCGGTCATGGAGCCCAGGGTGAAGTCCACCCCAGAGTGGGTGTCCTCCGAGCAGGAGTCCATGTCCCGGTACTGGGGGGGCTCCTCGCAGGCTGAGCCCCCGTCACATCCCTGAGGGACCAGGGGGAGGGAGAGGCGCTCGGGGGCGGCCAGGTAGACGAAGCTGTCGGAGGAGAGGAAAGCCCCCTCGTCCTGGTCCTGGGGCTTGGAGACGGGGCTGGGGGGAGCGGAGGAGCCGTCGTGGGGGGAGGAGGGGCAGTCGAGGGGGAACGGAGGGGGCACAGACACGGCCAGGTAGACGAAACTGTCCGAGGTTACGAAGGCGGAGTCGGAGTCTTTGGTCTCCAGGCCCGCCCCTCTGGCACCTGGTTTGGAGGGGGAGGGAGGAGATGGGGATGGGGGGGGCGAGGCCATGTCTGGGGCCTGGATGAGAGAGATGGGAGGGTTTGTCTTGGGGGTGCTGGTGGCCTGGAGCCCTGTGTCCTCTCCAGACACGTCCAGACCAGAGCCCCCCTCGTCTTCCTGAGTCACTGACGCGAGCAACATCCGCCCGGGGTCAGGGGTCATCTCCAGGGCAACGCTGCCGCTGTCGGAAGAGACCTGCTCCTCCGTACAGGAAGTCTGAGCGTCAACATCCTGTTGGCTTTTCCCAGCTCCTCCATCTGTGTGTGTGGACTCGGGGGACAGGCTCCGGCCCTCGTCCTCCCAACTACACTGCGGCTTCACACACGCACTCCAGTCCGTTTCCCCCTCCTCAATATTCTGCTCCGGCGCCTCCTCCTCTTCCCCTTCCTCCCCCTCCTCAGCGTAGGGGTTCTCAGGGCTCTGGGTGGGAGGAGGGGGCGAGGTGCGCTCAGAACACACCCCAGCCCCCTCACTCCCCTCCTCCCCATCTCTCTCAGACGAGGCACTGCTGTTCAGGTCCATCTCGGCCTCAGAGGGCCGGTACTGGTACCAGTCACACTCTGAGTGACTGGAGTCCGACAGAGCGGTTCTGTCCAGTTGGGACATGTGGACTCCACCTGACCCGGGAGGTTCAAAACTGGAGCTCGGATGTTCCCCTTTTGGCTCCTCATCCTCTGCATCCATATCCCCTGGATCCTCTCCTTCAGTGAGTCGCTGGTCACGTTCACAGTCCAGCGGCTCACGCTCACAGTCTGGTGCTGATGTGCCTGTGTGTTGGTAGTCTGGACCAGGAGGATGCATGTCGAAGAGGTCCACACAGGCCTCAGTGCCACCTACCTCCGTGCTGTAGGTCCTGTCCACAAGCAAAGGCTCCTCGGAGTCGACAGATGCACCTACGGCTCCTTCCTCCTCTTCCTCCACGCTAGCTAGTAAGTACGGGTCGTCTTCGTCATCTTTCACCTCCTCCTCCAGACACTGCCTTTCCAGCTCCAGGAAGAGGTCATCAGAGCCTGCTCCTGAGCTGGGGCAGGGAGAGGCACTGGGGGCCCCAGGCCCGCCAAACCCAACAGGGGGGGTAAGAAGGGGCCAATGTTCAGAGGAGACAGTCGGCTGGATCTCCCAGCCCTCTGCCTCCGCTTCCCTCTCCCATGATTGGTCCACCATCTCCCTGTTCTCCATCTTAAGCACCGCCTCCCACTCTCTCTCCTCCCTCTGAGCTCTGTCCTCCTCCTGGAGTTCACCCCCCGGTCTTGTCCCTTCTTCCTCCATTATCCTCTTCTCCTCCACCTCCTCTTCCTCCACCTCCTCCTCCGCTGCCTCCTCCTCCACCACCACCACCACCTCCTCCTCCACCTCCTCCTCCTCCACCACCCTCTCCTCCTCCAACCTCTCCGCTTCCTCCTCCAACCCTTCCTCTTCCTCCTCCAACCCCTCCGGTTCCGTCTCTTCCTCCTCCAGCTCTCGCAAGATCCTCATCTCGTCCTCTTCAAACTTCAGCTCGGAGGCGGTGCGCTGGCGGAGCTCGCTGTTGAGGGCCCAGCCCAGGAGCCCCTCCTCGCCCCCCTCCTGGCTGAGGCAGGGGGAGAGGGGCAGCCCCCCGTAGAGAAGTCCCAACTCGTCCTCCTGGAGGAACGGTGACGGGGGGTCCAGGAGGTAGAGAGACTCCTCATCCGGATCGCTCTCTTCCCCCATCAGGGGAGGCAGAGGGGGAAGGAGGGGAAAGTTATGCCTCAGGCCCTTTTTCGCCCCCCTCATGCTGCGGGGCCAGGTGCGAGCCTTGGTTGGGGGGCAGAAGACCGGCTTTGGGGGGGCGGGGTGTGGAAGGAGGGGCGCGTTGTCCTGGTCCAGGAGGGGCGAGTCTCTCTCAGAGTCGGAGGCCTTGGCTGACTCCGCTGGTTCCTCCAGGATCTGGCTGAAGCCCGGTCTGGGAGACACCGCTGGCCGTCTGTCTGCCTGACGGCCGGCGCTGGGGCTCTGCTTGGGGGTCCTGGCCGAATCAGACAATGGCTGGGGACCAGGAGCATGACCAGGGCCAGGGGACGCAGCGGGGGTGGGTACGTGTTGAGCAGGGGGTGGTTCTTTAGGCGTGGAGTGGCTCCCGTGAGCAAGCTTGTGTTGCTGTTGTTTGTGCTTCTGCAGGAGGGGGTGAAGCTGTTTCTGTCGGGTGAGAGAGAGCTGCTGGAGGGGTGGCAGAGGGCTGACGGAGGGGGTGAGAGAGGGGGAGGAGGAGCAGGGAGGAGTGTGGGGACCCCCTGTGGAGGAGATGGGAGATGGGGAGTAAGGGGGTAGGGGGGTCGTGGAGGTGGGCGTGGTTGGAGGTAGCAGAGAGGGCAGAGGCTGTAGGGAGGAGACAGGGATCCCAGCACCAGACAGACGTTTCTCCGCCCCAGACCCCTCCGCCGGCGCCAGCTCCAACCTCTCAGCAAACTCGGGGTAGCTGGGGGGCATGAACGCCTTCCAGGAGCGACGGTTGGGGTTGTCCTTCTTATCGCCGCCCTGGTGGCGCCTTTTAGTCACTGCGGCCACGGAGCTGGACCCAGACGACGACGTCACGGCCGTCAAACCCGAACCCAGCCCTGCCACGGGCGGGGACATGCTCTGGGGGTCGCCGGTGAGCTTCAGGGCGTCGAAGATCACCCTCTCGTCCAGCCTCTTCAGCCCGGGGTCGTTGGAGTGGCGGGACACGAACACGGCGCCCAGCTCGGCCCCGATGGTGCCGTTGCTGGACAGAGTGCTCCCCTCCCCCGCCCCTCCTCCTGGCCCAGACCCCAGGGTGCTGCGCGAGGGCTGGCTGAGCTTGGCCGAGCCCTGGTCGATCTGCTCGTTGATGCGCATGGTGTCGTAGATGGAGCGCTGGGGCACGTAGCAGTCCTCGATGTAGGCCTCGTCCTCGTCGCCTTTCCCAAGGCAGCGGGGGTTCTGCCGCAGGCAGTCCGGCCGGCTGAGGGGCTTCCCCATCCCGCTGTTTCTCCTTCCCTGGGTGGGGGGGCGGAGAGGGTGAAGGGGACGGGGGGGGGGTGGTACCCCTGATAGTCTGGCTGGCGGTGCTGAGCTTTACACCCCCTGAAGGGGTCGATCACAGGGGCAAGAAGGCCCCTTGGGGCACTTAAATAAGGTCACAACTAACAATGGGGTAAAGGGGGACTGTTCAGGGTGGAGTACGTCCGAGTTTGGTTACTCAATTGCTCCCAGTCCCAAACAGCGTTCACAAGTATTAATCCTCTTACATTCAAATCTCCGTTCGGAAGAGTTTCTACATTCAAACGGGTGCAGAGTCTGGATAATTCAAGGTGTGCACGCGTTGCACTATGTCACCTCCACGGGATTGCAGTACCTCCCAGGGCTGCCGGACAGACCGTCCTGCACACAGACACCTCTCTCCTCCTCCGCGCACACAGCCATCAGCAGAGCTGCGCTGTTGGAAACGTCATCCAGAAGAAGGGAGGGAGGGAGGGATGAAGGGATGGAGACGGTAGGGGTCTGTATATCCCAGATGTCCAAAGTCCAGGCTGAGGTGACTGGTGTGGAGATAACATCCCTTTGTTCCCTGTTCTGACTGACTACCTCTTCACATACACACACACTGTACACTATAAACACACAAGGCCTTTCCCTCCCTTAGTCCACTCTCCCTTGTCTACTTCCTCTCTCTCTGACAAAAAAGAGGAGTTGAGCAATGCAAACAGTAGCCAGAGAAGTGTGTAAAGTCTCCTTTTAAGGGGAGGACAACACACCCCCTCTCTCTTATATAAAAATGGACCTTGTGTGGGGGGAGAAGGTTGTGAAAAAATAGCAGTTTCCAAGGGCTTTGAGTCTTTAGTACAGTCTTTGTTCGAGTTTGCTACAGTAAAGATTGAAGGAAAATGTCAGATCCAAGTTTGGTAATCCTTCGAAAACTAATAATCAAAATCGAAATCTGCGACAAAGAGCAGTCCCTCATTCATTCCCCGGTTCGGTTCTGTGCGTGTCTTTCATCTCTTTCTTTCTTTCTCTCGCTCTCTTTCATTTCTATCAGCAGACATGTTTGTTGTCTCTTGGGGGGAGGGTACCTTCTCCACGCCTGGGGGGCCCCTTCACCTCCCCAGTCGACATCGTCATCATCCTCTGTGTAAGGGAATGTGTTCCATCCTTCACCGCAGAAGTCCGGGTGAGATTCCAAAACCCAAAGAACAAAGAGAAAGATGATCCTGTCTGTGCAAGGGAATCCTGTCAGTCTTTTATTTTTCTCTCTTTCTCTCCGGCGTCCTGTTCATCCAGAGAGCTCCAGGGCAGGGGGGGGGGTGGGTCCTGGTGAGGGAGAGGCAGGGGAGGGAGTAAAGCCAGAGGGCTTGAGATTGGTCCGGCAGGGCAGAGCAGAGCAGGCATGGGAGTGAGTCCAGGGGGCAGAGACCCAGACAGACACACAGACGGAGCCTCAGTCAGAGGATTGCCTTGCAGGCGCTCTCTGTTTCTCTCTCTTCCAGACAATCCCCGGACGCAGTCCTTCTTTGCTTTCTCTCTCTGTTGCGTTTCCTTTAATCCTGTCCCGGGTCCTTGTTGAAAGTCCAAAGCGCCACGCAAACCCAGTCTTCTTTCTCCTCTTCTCCTTTCTGTCGTGTGAGCTGCTCCCTCGCTTTCTTTCTCCTTCTCTCTCTCTCTCTCTCTCTCTTTCAGTTCTCAAGCCACTACACAGCTGAAATGGTTTGCAGCTGCTAAAAAAATCTCCCCTCTTCTCCTCTCTCTCCCTTGCTCGCTCGCTCAGTCACCCTCTCTTACACACTCCTCCTACTCTGTCTGTCCCTCTCTCTCTCTCTCTCTCTCATTCTCTCTCCTTCTCTCTCTCTCTGTTTTTGTTTGAATCCTGCTCCGTTTGTTCTGTTTCCTGCTCTGGTACTAGAACACAGGAAGTGCTCCAATCATGCCGGGTTTCCTCTATGAAAAAAACACGAGAGAGCGAGAGGGAGAGAGAGGGGAGGGGGGTTGGGGGAGTGAACTAGAGATAGGAGGCAGGGATAGGGAGGAGGGAGGGAGGGATGGAGGGGGCGTGGAGCCAGGGACAGAGAAAGAGACTGGCAGACAGGGGAGGAACAGGGGATTTAGCTTGTTATCAAAAAACAGCTCTAGATAACCAGGGTAGATTATCCCACACTCTGCAAATCACCTCTTGAAACCCAACAAGCTTGGTAGAAGAGCGGACTGGAGGAGAGGAGAATGAATAAAAAACATTAAATGAGGTGAGGTTTTTCACTGGGCTGTTATGAGTTTCTCACTGTCTGATGATTGACAGGGAGAGAGAGAAAGGGAGAGAGAGAAGGAGAGAGAGAGGAGTGTGACTGCAACATTCATCACTTCTTTGTAATCCAGGTTTGAATCACCAGAGTACAACACCCCCTCGCTCTCCTAAAGGCCTCTCTTGCTCGCTCGCTCTCCCCCTCTTTCTTTCTCTCCCAGCACAAAAACCACTGTCCACAGAGAGAGGCAAATGATACAGGAGGAGTAGAGGGAGGGAAAAAGAGAAAGAATGAAAGAAAAGAAAGAGGCTGGGAGAGAGGGAGAGGAGGAGAACGATTTGAGGGAGTCAACTAGCCAGCAAAGCAAAAAAAAAAAAAAAACTTATCAATAACGGCTTGTCTTTTTCCAAAACAAACATTGTTCACTCTCTTTCGCTCTCTCACATACTTTCTCCCCCGCTCCATGCAATACAAGAAAGTGGATCCTTCCCTCTTTCCATCTGTGTCTTTCTTTGCAGGTTACCAGGGAGTATTGCAGATAGGGGTTTGATGCCCGTGTAGAACGACAGCGAAAGACAGCTCGCGAGAGAAAGAAGTGGGTGATATTCACAGCAGGCTTCACTTGTGCATTCCCCTCGGCTGCCCCAGTGAAACCCAATACAGCTGCCTCAGTGGTGTGTGTGTGTTTAAAGGAGAGGTTAACTGTGTGTGTGTGTGTGTGTGTGTGTGTGTGTGTGTGTGTGTGTGTGTGTGTGTGTGTGTGTGTGTGTGTGTGTAAGAGGGGGTGTGGGTTGGTTATGCAGAGAGGCCCTAAGGAGGCCTCCCAGATAAATGAATAGCCGGCCAGCCTGATGAATCCAGCAAGCATGACACCCGGACTCCCACAGACAGCAAAGGCAGACAGCAGCTCACTAGCTAGTTCATCCCCCTCTTTCTTACTCTCCCTCAAGTGTATCCCCCTCAGTGCTACCGTAGCTGTGCATCTGTCTGTCTCCTGGTTCTCTCTCTTCTTCACCTCCACGTGCATCTCTCCTCTTCTTCTTTGTTCCATTTTTCAGCTGCTCTGATGTTTGTTTAAAGACCTCTGGCAGAGGAACACATGCCTGCTCTCTCTCTCTCTCTCTCTCTCTCTCTCTCTCTCATTTTACTTCTCTCTCACACTCACTCCAAAACACTCTGCTGCTCTTTAGCCCAGACAAACACACACACACACACATTCTCCCATCTCTCTCTCTCTCTCTCTCTCTCTCTCTCTCTCTCTCTCTCTCTCTCTCTCTCTCTCGCTCTCTCGCTCTCTCTCTCCTCTCTCTCTCTCTACCTCCCTCCTTCCCCTTCTCTCTGTCTTTTCCCCTCCTCTAACTGTTGCTGTGGGGCGCCCGTGCCCTGCATGTCAAACATGCTAAATACTCTACTCTTTCTTTTTAACTGCCCCTCCCTCAGCCCCACCCCCTCCCCTCTCTTCCTCCCTCTCCTCGCTCCCTCCCCTCTCTCCCTCCCACTCTCTCTCTCTCTCTCTCTCTCTCTCTCTCTCTGTGTCAGTTGCGCTGCAGCTGTCAGTGCGGCGTCCAAGGCAAACGTCTTTATAGAGACAAAAGGGGTTTGTCAGTTAACCAAACCCCCGACAAACCCCCCCACCCCTACACACACGCACTCTCACATGACCCACATCTAACTGCCAATTCACACACATGTACACAGTCATACGTACACACACACACACACCAAATTCTCACATGTGGGCCAGCCACCAGGAGAGATAGAAAGAATAAAAGGATAAGGAGAGGAGAGGGGGGAGGGAGGGAGCTCATGGGACGGATAAAAAGAGCATGTCTATGTAACATACCAATCACCAACACCCCTTCCCTCTGGTTCTGTCGTGTCCCTGGTCCCCGGCAGTCTGTCTGCCCCCCACCCACTCCAATTTTCATTCATTTGTCCTTTTAGCTGGTTGTCATGGCTGGTTACAGAGTCACTGCCTCCCCCCCTCCCAGGTATGTCATCCATTATTAGGTTTCAGCCTCAGCTAAGAGGTCATGCTCTGTGAGTGAAAATGTCAGACTGGAACCGCAGGGAAAGTCAAAATAAAGGGTGGTTAAGTGGCTGTGTGGTTGGCTACACACACACACACACACACACACACACACACACACACACACACACACACAGGTGGAGGGCACAGAGAGAGCACTCTTTATTGACTTTGCTGGGTCGCTTGTTTGCTCATGAGAGAACACCTGTTGAAATGAAAGTGTTCTCTTATCCACCCCTCCCTCCCTTTCTCTGGGCTACAGCGTACGCATACTCCGTCTTTCCCAACATCCATCATATAATGCCAATGCTCTCCCTCCATCCCCCTTCCTCTCCTCTGTGTCTAGGCAGTACATCCTTCCCTTCTCCCACTCTCTCTTCACCTCTCTCTCCCTTGCTTTCCCTACCTCCCCCTCTCTTTTTCCAGTCTCAGCCGTAGAGATGATTAACCAGCATGCTTCACCTGAGAAGCTCAATGCCTCCACTGTTCTCTTAGCCCCTTCCCCCCCCCCCCCCCGCCCCCCCACGACACAAAGCAGCATGGAACCGTACCAGGAACAGCCACCGTGCTGCCTCAATACTGCCCTCTGACTGGAGACACCATCTGCCAATCAAACAATACTCTAATCACATTGGTCATCCTGCATGTCAATCAAATATAAACTCCAGAGTGGGTTTCTAGTGCATGATAGAGATTCTAGAGTGTACATTTCCTATTTATTACATTAGACATGTGTTTGGGGGCTTCAAAACACAACCACAGGTTCCCACACACTCACACACACTCACACACACACACACACACACACACACACACACACACACACACACATGCTTTCTCGTAGCCTGGACAGCACCTGCATCAGTCAAATATCCTCCTGAGGAGTGACAGTCGGCCTATGACCTCCCGGTGCAGTAACCCTGCCCCCCCACCCCCCCCCACCCCTCCCTCCCGCCCAATAGCACAGTGAGTTAGCCCCCAGTGTCATGGCCATCTCCCAGCCTCGTCCCTCAGGAAACACCACTGCAACTCTGAATGGTTATTTATACACATCGTTATCTGAACCATTATGCTGGCGGCGCTGCTGATGTGGAAGGGGAGTATTTATTTGGGTTGGTCTGAAAACGGGATGTGATGATGAGAGAGAGAAAGAGAGAGCGAGTGTGACACACAGAGAGAGAAAGGCCTGTCCTGACATGCTAGTTTAATTCCTAACAGCTGAAACAATACTGGACTCTGAGTAGAGAGAGCAACACACACACACACACACACATAGGCCAGATCTATTGGGCTACAGGAAAGGTGGGTCAGAGGAGTCAGAGCTCTCATATGATTAGAGAAACTGTGTTAGTCTGATCCAATCATGTACTCAGGCGGAACACAAACACAGAAGATGAGACGTGAGGAGGAGAGAGCAGGGGAAGAGAACGGGGAGGAGAGATGGACAGGAAGACGACCGAGGAGGAGGGAGCTCAGAGTGAAGCGTTTAGGGACTGGACAGGGAACCGGACTGGGCCACGTGTGATAGATCGTCGAGGCAACCACAGCAGCTACAGGAGACGCAGGGCTTGACGTATTACCAAATGACATCATCGAGGGTAGAGTCATAATAACTGTCTCCAACAGACCTCACACCCTGACCCGAATACTCAAGACCAACGTTGTGTGTGTTGGGGTGGTGGTGGTGGTGGTGGTGGGGGGGGGGTGAGGACGTGAGGCTATGATTTACAGGTGGCATTCCCTTTCCCCCCCCGTCCACCCCCCCTGCCTACTAACCTACCCTGCCCAGGTCAGCCCTGGAATGCCCATATGGAGTGGGGGAGGGGGGCTCCCCTACCCCACACACTGCAGTATGTCAGCTGCTCTGGGCCTAAAGGGGATACCAATGCCACACCTTGGTTAGTGTGTGTGTGCGTGTGTGTGTACACTACTGTATGAGTGTGTCGAGGGTGGGGAGACAGCTGAGATTCCGGTCGCACCCCCGAAAAAGTCTGGAATTAGAAACATCCTCCCATGTAGGCTCTGTCCGGACACACACACGCCTGGACAATCCTTACAGCACATCTAAGCACATACATATATTCCACAAGCGCACATGTGTAGTGCTTGAAATACCTCACATGACAAACAACCCAACTTGGTCCAATGCAAGTGCGCGCACACACACACACACAATTTTACATGCCGATTCAAATATCCTTTTCACCATCTTTCCTTTCCTTCTTCCTCTTCTCCATTCTTTCCCTCCATCCCTCCCTCTCTTTGTAACTTAATGCAATCTGTTTTAGAGTTCAGTCAATCGACAGATTAATGTGAAAATATCCCCTTCCACCCACCCCTCACACCCAGACACACACTTGCTTGAAACTCAGAGGCATGACATCATGGCTGGGGGACCTGGGGGAACGAGGTCTGGAATGAGGGGGGAGGACAGGGGGGAGGTGTGGGGAAAGGAGAGGGGGAGGGGTGCCCCAGTCTGTTTTCAGGGCAGACAGACATGTTTAGGTTTAAAATGACCCGACTCGGATCCATTACAGGGGAAGGGGGGAGAGGGGGAATGGGAGAGAGTGGGCTCACTGGGCAGAGAGAGGAAATGGATCTCTCTCTGTCTCTCCCCTCTCTCTCTCTCTGTCTGTCTGTCTTTCGGTCAGCCCGTCTCACTGCATGCCTGTCTGTCTCTCTCTCTCTCTCTCACTTTCCCATTCCTCAGGCTCCTATAAATACCCAGTCTGCACCCAGTCTCAGTCTCTCTCTCTCAGTATCTCCGCGCTTCATATACTGCAGTGTGGATAGACTTTTACAAAGTCTCATTCTTCACTGTACCACAACTACTACTGCAACCCCCTCCCTCTTTCTCCATCTCTCTCACACACACTCAGACACATTCCATTAAACGGTATCCCCTCTCTCTCTCCTTCCTCTCTCTCTCTCTCGCTCTCTCTGTACCTCTCACTCAATACTAGTACATTTGAAAACATTCATTCATTTAGCGAGATGCTTTTATCCAAAGCAAACTACAAATAGTGCCAAAATAAAGTGACGTAGATTGAGAATCAGAAGTGCATACTTAATCAAGGAACAGTCTGTGTTTACAAGCTACGACGCAAAGTCTAGTCAGAGCTAGTCAGTGCTTTGCAGCTCTCATTCTCTCTCCTTTCGCTCGTTCGCTCTAAACCGCTTTATCTCCTCTGTCTGTTTTTTCTTCTGCAACACATCCATCCAGCTTGGTCCCATTAGGTGTAAGACATGGGGGACAGAGAGAGAATATGAGAGGGAAAGGGTGAGAGAGAGACAGAGACAGAGAGAGACAGAGAGAGAGGGCTGCAGAGGGGTGGAAAGAGCACAATACATTTGGAGGGGGTACTGAGTGGAGACAGAGGGAGCACCAGACAGCCCAGGGAGTCGGAGAGGGGGAGACGGGGAAGAATGAAAGAAGAAAGGAATAGGAAGAAAGGAAGTTAAAGGAAGGGGGAGAAACCCTTTCATCCTCCCACACAAATAAACGGGTGGAAACCATTTATCATTTCTGTCCAAGGAGAACATTACTATTCAAACACACACATATATCCAATCAATATGACTGTAACATCCCACAAACATATTAAACCAATTAAACCAAAAAAACACTCAAAATGTCTCATTTTTCGCCAATTCATATTCTTTTGAATTCCTACTTTATGACTCATGCATACTTGTATGTTGGAAAGTGCCTGACTCAATAAGGAGGGAACGTAGAAAAGTTTCCCACTGACATCCTTGTAAGTGGACAGGATATGACATAAAGCACATGACATGGCTTGTCGTTAATTAGCTCAGACTGACAGAAGAGGCTGTGTTTGAGACATAAGACTGTGGATAGGATATGAAGGGAGGCTTGAACATAATAGAGATGCCAAGTCAGCAAAACACAGCATTCTTGTGGCCAACTCCTATGGACTCAACCACGGTTAATTGAAATTCCTACAGGGATCATATGTGTAATAGCATGTGTTGCAAGCTTGCTAGAGTAGACTAGACATGGCTGTTTAAGGGAAGGATAGTTCTAAGACTCCAAAACTATTAGTGTGATTTGTTCTCATGTTCTAGTTTTAGCTCGATGTTCATCACCATGGTGATGGCTCTAATGAGTTCCAAGCGCCGGGAGCTGGCGTCTGAGCAGTACGGGGTGGGAGGAGCCGTTAGGTGGAGAACGCTGAGGTAACGTTGTGGTGACACTGAGCTAACATAGCGGGAACATTGAAGATAGGTCAGACAGGGAGTGATTCAGTACAGGGATCTGGGCCAGAGCAGCTTCTAGAAAGAAGACTGGGGCTGAACTCTCCTTCCAGACTCCTGAACTTCGTCTTTCTGCCTGCCGTGGACAAACGTCCCCTGACGACACACACATGATCTTCAGGGACTAGGACAGGATACATCATCCCCAGGTCTATAAATACTGCTGGGAGACAGAGAGGAGGGGGTGGAAGGAGAAGGAGGAGGCCGACAAGAGGAGGAAGAAAGAGAGGGTGAAAGAGGGATGGACAGAGAGTAAAGTAGGAGCAGTGCGGGGGAGGAAGGAGGGGCATACAGTAGAGGATAGGGGGAGGGGGGGGGCATCGTGAAGAGGGGGGGGGAGTCACCAATAGTAACAACAAACTCTGCACCGACAGCACTGGGGTGGGGTCACAAAACGAACACGCCAGCACTGCAAAATCCAGCCCTCTTGGCGAGGAGGCGAGCAGGAAAGAAGCGAGGGAGAAACTGGATTACAGCCATTCAGGGAGCACAATCTATCATTACTCCCTCTATTGAATCACAGAGGCTGGAGGCAGAGCAGAAGGCCTCTGTCACAGCTGTGTCGGGAAGAGACAGAGAGATGTTCACGGTGACAAGGGCCAGGGTTGACCAGTTCTTCCACAACTCTGGTTTCAGCCATAAGAGACGTGTGTGTCGTCATGTGGAGACCCTGACGGTGTCCTTATGGACCTGCGATGGACCATGGCTCATCAGGACACTTCAGGACACACCACATAGATGGATGAAAAGCAGCTGCACACCAATACAGCTGCAAATAAGCGGCGTGACGACCATTTAGACCCACAAGCTGCATGTCAGCCAGAAGTATGCATTAACACACACACACACACACTCTTTAGCTCACAGCAAATAACCCCATGTATCTCCACACAAACAAAAACACTAGCCCATTGATTACACACAGAGGCCCCACTATCTCTCACACACATCCATGCACACACACACACACAAGAAAAATTTCCAGTGAACAATCCCACATCCTTCAACCTCGGTCACATGGTTCATCACCAAAACAACCGTGTCCTCAAAACACAGGCAGCGAATGAGACTTCCACACCCTAAATATCCAGTGACAACATCTAAACAACCTGCCACATTTGACACAAACAGCCACAACATGAACAGCCACATACAACCACAACACATTATCACTAAAACATGTATCCATATATCTAATATGCACCCACCCATCTAACCATCCGACCATCCACCCATCCATCGGTTCCTACCTTGAACTCTTGCAGCTGTTGTTTAATGGTGTCCACCTCCGTCCCGACCACGCCCTGGGCCTCCAACCCCTCCTCCGCCCTTCCCAGCAGCCCTTGGAGCTCCGCCACCAGCCCGTAGAACTCACGCACTTTCTGGGCGGCGTCCTCGATCTGCGTGAGCCTGGCTCCGCCCCTCTCCGACAGCTTGCCCGCCTGCCGACTCAGGGCCTCCGTCTCCCTCCTGAGGGCCAGGAGGTCGGGGGAGGAGCCTTCGCGGCGCAGCATGGCGGTGCAGTCGCCCCCGTGACCTTCCAGCTCGCTGCGGAGGTCCGCCAGGCGGGACAGGAAGCCCCGGAGGGCCTCGGCCTGGGATGCGAGCGAGTCGGGGTCCCGCCCCACCGGGCTCAGGCTGTCCAGCTCGTCGTCCAAATCGGCCAATCGGGAGAAGACATCCCGGACATGTGATTGGACCTCACCCACGCCCTGGAGACGGGACTCCAGAGTGGAGCAGCACTGTTCGATCTGAGGGGTAGGGGGAGGCGGAATTAAAGTGACTTCTAAATGTGATTAAAAGCAGTATTAAAAAAATTGTGTATATAACGGGAGTGGACATAAAATAAGTGTATAGCTGATGGAGGAAAAATGTGCACAAACTGTAAAAAATCATAAGTTCCAGCAGAGTGCACCATAAGTGCTGAGTCAGGTAGGAACTTTTATGACTAAACTTAGCTCAGAAATACAAAGAAATGGAAATCAATGGATAACAGGATGCAATGGTGACGCAAAGATACAGTAGGATATAGATTTTGTATATCGTATCAGTAACCTTACAAGCCAGATTTGGGAACTGTGTAGAGGAAAGCTACATATCGAGTCTTGAGTCAATGTTTACGCTATAAACTATGATTAAATGGTTGGAATTGTTTCGATCTCCATAATGACCATATATGAGCAGAGTAACTCAAATATCTCAGCTAACCTGTCAGCTCAAACAGGTCCTGTTCTCTCTCAGCTCATACACACACACACATGCACACTCTCTCTCTCTGACACCCTCTCGAACAATGACTGGTGATATATTTAGCTCCCTCTTTGTCCCTATCACCCCTCTCCCATTTTCACTCTCCCTTCCCTCTCACCTTCTCAGTGACATCTCCATATTCTCTCTCTGTTTGATTGGCCTGTTGCTCCAGTTTCTGTCCCCCCTCCGCGCTGCCCCCTGGTGTCTGGGGTGCGTCCTGCACCAGGCCCCGGGACAGGTCTCTGAGGTAAACCACCTGTGGTTGGAGGGATCGTAGCGCCTCCTGCTGGTTCCTCAACCTCTCCAGGCTCTTATTGCTGCAGGCCTGAGGGCCCAACGCCTCCTGGACCTCAATTTGATGCCTGGCCGCCTCCAGCCTCCTCTCCACGGCCTGACGCCCGTCCTCAAACTCCTTCAGTCGGCTGGCTAGTTCCTCCAGCTGGGTGGAGCGCGCCTGGAGGCCCTCGACCAGCCTGTCCACGCTGCGGTTCAGCTGGGCCTTCTCGTCCCTCACCTCCTCCTCTCCGACCCGGCACTGCTCCAGGAGCTGGTCGGCCGCAGTGTTCAGGGCCTCCAGGAGAGGCCGGCGGCGCTCCATGTCCAGGCCCAGCTGCCTGGTGCTCTGAAGGGCCTCGTCCAGGGCAGCGGGGTCCAGCGAGGGCCGGATCTCCGCCTCCCGGGTCTGGCACTCGGCCACCCAGGGCCCCAGCTCGGCCCGATGCTGCTGGTACGTCTCGGCCTTGCCCAGGGTGGATTTGAGGCGGTTGTGGTGGTCGGTGATGCGCTGGTTGAGCCCCTCCCAGTCCTGGCGCAGGGTGCAGAGGCGGGACTGTAAGGCAGACCGCTCCTCACCTCCAGCTGGGAGGGAGGCGAGCAGGGAGGCCCCTTCGGCCTGGATGAGCTCGTAGGGGCCTCGCTGGCTGGCCACCCCACGCTGGAGCTCCTCTGTCTGGGCTAGTAGGGCGCTGAGGGCCCCTGGCTGGCAGGGGAGGGAGTCGGAGGAGGAGTCTCGCTGGTCACACTGGTTGTCCAGCCAACTGCGAACCTCCTCAAACATCTGCTGGAACTGCTGGGTGCTAGAGAGAGCTGCTTGGAGCTGGGAAAGACCATCCGCTACGGAGGAGAGGAATGAGGAAGAGAACAGAAAGAGAGGAGGGGGAGAGAGGGTTAAACATGTCTATGGCTACTGAGTATAAGAATACATACATTTCCAAAAATACAACATCTATATTGAAAGTGTAGAGGACTGCAAGGTACAGCAGAATGCCATTCCACCCCAGTTCCAACTGAATATCACTTCCACGAGACTCCATTTCAAAACTCAATCAATTTAGTTAGTGGTTGATAAGCAACCTAACATAAGCCTGACTCGTGTAACTTAAATGTTGACCGTCCCTGGCCTCCACTCACCAGCCCTCTCCTCCAGGCTCCGCAGGGGCCCGCTCACACTCTCCAGCCTCTTGCTAAGCTCCTCCCTCAGGTAGGGCTCCGCCACAATGGCGCTCAGCTCGCCACACAGCCGCTGGGCCTCCCTCAGCTCGGCCCGGTGGCGCTCCAGCTCAGAGCGGATCTCGCCGGTCTCCTGCAGGCGCTGCTTGAGGGCCTCGGGCTGGGCACTCAGGGAGGCCTGTGCATCCAGGCGCTCGCCTAGCTGGGTCAGGCTGGAGGAGAGGTCCCGGAGCAGGGTTTGGTAGCTCTCGCTGGTCCCCTGGGCTTGGTCGATGTGCTGGGAGCGCTGGGCCAGGCGAGACATCAGGCCCTCCCACTGCTGGGAGATGGAGCCCAGCTCAGAGTGCACCTGAGGACAGAGCAGAGGGAGGGGGGAGGGGGGGGAGGATGGGATTGTTATGCACTCTTTGAATAATATTCAATTTTCCAATCGCTCTGCATGCTTTATAGCACTCATCTAGGTTATCAGGCTGTCCACATCAATCCATCAGCCCACCTCCTCCAGGTCCTTGGGGTCCTGTTGGCCGTCTCCTGACGGGGAGAGGATACCCTCGGCAGCCTGGGTGAGCTGCTGGAACTGGGGCGCCCGTGTCTCAAACTCCCGTAGCATGAACTGGGGAGGACCATGGAGAAACCAGAGGAGGACAGTAAGGTGGTGAGTGATAGACATGATGCAAATGATAGACTACACAGTACCATCAATGTGAGGCTAGCTAATTTTATACGGCTTCTACTGGTTTATCATGTTACTGTTCCAAGTAAATGGTCAAACATAAACATAAATGTACCAGCCTGTTGTGTGTGTGTGTGTTACTCTACCTGCACTTGTTGTTTCTGTGTGTTGAGCATGTTGGGGTCGATACTCAAGGGTCCCAGAACACTCATCATAAGCTCCTTCTCTTTCAGCCACGGACCCAGCTGACTGGCCGCAGTGGCAAAGCTACCCAGCCTATCAGCACAGGTCTCCAGTTCAGTCTGTCGCTGAGCTGCCGTCTGATTGGCCTTCTCCCAGCGGGCGTCTAATAAATCAATCAAATCCAGGTTGAGAAATCAATGCATTACAGCTATTCTAATAAAGCTCAGACAGTGCAAATGTGAGTGGAATGTATAATTACATTTTCTAACTTGAACCACTTGCACTCAGTTATTGGGAACACAAGGCCTAAAGGCAGCCATTTTGTGTCTCTGTCTTCTCCATGACTCATGCTGGGTGCCTTGACTCATGCTGTAAAGCTGTGTGTGTTTGAGTGTACTCACTGTGGGGATACATTTTCTTCTTCTAAAGACTCAACCTTTATACACTGCACTATGGTAAAAAATATCCACATTGAACAAAAACGAATGTATTTCGCAGGAACACCTCCCACTCTCCCTCGACCTAGTATGGATCTTAAACCTACCTCATTCGTTCTTTCTCTCCCTCCTTCCCTATCTCTCTTTTCATCCATCCAACCACCTATTCAGTTTGGTTACCCCCAACTGTGCTCCCTCCAATTACTCCCAGCACCCCTCACAGCACATCCTGCTCTGATACAATGACAAACTACTGCACATGGTAATTGCTATGGGGACAAGTGAGCTTGTCCAATACCAGCCCATTCGATTAAGCTGCTAAACAAATCGTAGTTCTAACAGGTGAATATTCATCCCAAATGCCACGGGAAGTGTGTGTGTGTGTGTGTGAGTGATGTTATAGATGTACCTATATCCTGCAGTTGCTGCCTCCACTTGTCAGCCTCAGGGGAGTCTGGGTTCTCAGAGATCAACTTCCTCAAGGTGGCCTTCAACTCCTCCACCTTCACAGCATGCTCAGTCAGCTCCGTCAGCAACACCTAAGAGACAACAGAAGAAGAAAACGTCAGTTATGTTGTAGTGAAGTCATCCCGGCACATGGCATTTCAGTATGCATAAGCCACTTTATCTCAGTATCCGACTGCACTATGTTGACCATTCACGCTGCTCATTATTCTTATTTTTATATATATTTTATTTTATATTTAAATTGTTGTTTTCTTAGATTGTTTAGTTCTTAGAAATAGTTAAACTTTTGTACTTAATTTAAGATCTGTATATGTTTAGTGTTTTGCACCTCCCTGCAAAACACAGTAAATTCAGTGTTTGTATAACATACATGGCGAATAAACCGAATTCTGATTCTGATTTATGAGGTCTATATGTTCCCAAAATAATTAAGTGTGACACAGGTTGCTAGCTTCAAACCCCCCCATCTCCATAGACATGGACTCTTCCATCACCTTGTTCTCCTGGGCCTGGGCTCGTACCACCTCAGGCTTTGAGGGGGAGGCGGTCTGTCCCAAGGCCAGGCTGTTCTCCCTTTCCCCTAGCCAATGGCTGAGCTGCTCCGCCCCCTGCCGGGCCTTCTGCCTCTGCTCCAGGGACGCCTCCTGGCGGCCACGCCTCTCCCTCAGCTCCCCGCCCAGATCCTCGTAGCGTCCATTCACCTCCGCCACCGCCACCTGCAGCTCCGTCATGTCTGGGTGGGGAGAGAGGAAAAAGGTAGAGTTGTCATCGCCATCGAGTTGACACAACTTAGTGGATGAACTCAAGGGTGTTTCCCTGAAAGCTGCTAGCGCCAGTTAAGGTGCGGAGGACGAACACGGAAGCATAGACTACAAGAAGCTTCTGACGGAGACCCACAAAGCACAGCACAGATATAACAACAGATGGCAACGAGCTGTCAAGCAGTGCTTGGTCTTTAGAGAGTGTGAGTGGGAATCTTAGAGCCAACATGATTGAGAAAGCAGAAGGTTTCCGTAATGCTGTCCATGTTAAGCGGAGAGAGAGGTGGTGGTGGGGGTAGGCTCACCTTTGCAGGTGTGAATGCCATTGACACTGCTTGGGTTGCCGGCACCAGACCCATTGGTCTGAGGAACACCTGGGAGAGACACACACACACTTGACACACCAGCGCTGAAACATACACATGCAGGTACTATGGAACACAATCTAAAAAAGCACACACAGTATACTCAAGCACACACCAGCACACGTCACAGTAATACATGGAGGTAAAGTAGGTGGATCAGGACACACCTCCCTACACCCCCCCACCCCCCAATCCCCTATCCCGTCCCCCTCTAACCTGTCTTGATTTGGGGGCCAGTGATGCTGATGATCAGGGTCTCTAATTCGGAGCCGGTCTTGTTCAGCTCCTGGACACGGCCCCCCTGGGCCTCCCACTCACTCAGCAGGTCCTTGTAGGGGGGAAGGAGTTCAGAGATCTCTTGCTATCCTTCTAACTGGTTATGTAACATATCACTTTCAAAAAATGTATCCGTGCATAATTATTCTTTTAACATGTCGATCATCAAAATGGGGTTAGTTGTCCAAATATTGTCTTGGGGCTGTGTGCATAGTGTGCCTATTGCATTCATAAATGAACTGAAAATATTATTGTTTAATGACAGTAGGTATATAGAAGTTTACATGCACGCACGCACACACACACACACACACACACACACACACACACACACACACCTGGAGCTGCTTGACTCTCCTCTGCAGTCCCTGCGTGTCTAGGTTGGGCTCCTTGGGGGGCAGCTGCTCCTGCGCTGTCTGCAGCCACCTGAGGAGGGAGCCAGAGAGCCCCCGGAACCCAGACAGCTGCTGCTCACAAGTCTGGATGGAGCTGAACCTGGGTGAGGGGAGGGAGGGAGGGAGGGAGGGAGGGAGGGAGGGAGGGAGGGAGGGAGGGAGGGAGGGAGGGAGGGAGGGAGGGAGGGAGGGAGGGAGGGAGGGAGGGAGGGAGGGAGGGAGGGAGGGAGGGAGGGAGGGAGGGAGGGAGGGAGGGAGGGAGATGGAGAGTGAGAGGACATATTTCTTTAGCAAACCCAATCTCTGTGTAAATCAACATAACCCATGAAAAACATGACACATGAACTCTATTCATGCTACCCTTGCGTGAACAAGGGGATTAGAAAAGAGAGGGACAAAGCATTATTCAAAGGGTCATCGCAGGCTGAACTGAAGGGTCCACATTAGCCTTAGGGCTGTCTGGTTAACATCTCAACACAAGCACCAACATCCCCCTCCTCAATTCTCTACTTGGTATGCCCCGAGCCAGAGCTGAAAACACCGCTACGCAGACGAAACATTAGACTAAACAGCCAACAGACTAAACACTGCATGCTTGAGCTGTCTGGCCCGTCGTGGTGTCATTAACCTCCACGCTATATCCAGCTATGCTACCTTGCTGCCAGGTCTATTCTATCACCGACACCGTTCTCAGACCGCAGGGTTTAAATCTGCACACACACTCGCCCCCTTCCTGTCAGCTTACACCGGCGCTATAGTGACTAGAAGCTAGGGGTCAAAGGTCACTGGTTACTGTTACAGCTCACCCTGCTGGGGTCTAAATCCCTTCTGGTGTCATGGGACTCTGACTACATGCGGATCCACAGCTCGGTGGTATTTATAAGAGCCACACTCCCTGGTGGCATATCACAACTGTAGTCGGTCGCTATAGCACCCACATCAAAGGCTGTCGGCATAGCAACTGTTACCCTGTAAGGGCAGGACAAAGAGCAGGAGGCCTAGCACCCAATTAGGACTGTCACGGTTTGTGTTGTTGAACCAATCAGGGTGTTTCTTTAGGCTTAGCCTTGTCCACTCATATGAAGTCTGGTGGAAATTCGGCTGATCCCAGTTTTATAGATGAATCAAAGTGACATGTGTGAAGAGAAAAGCCCAGCTGTCATTTTTCAACAGTTTAAATGTGTGTGCCTGTGTGTGTGTGTGGGGGGCATTGTGTAATGGTGTTGTGTCTGCTGCCACCTGGTGGGAAGCATGGTACACTGCAGTTAAAATGTACAGGCATGGGGTTTACAGATGGATCAGTCTTAGGTTTGTACTCTAAGAAGGCACCCTTACCTTTCATTGATGTTGGCTTCTAGTCGGCCAAAGGCCTCGGAAATCTGTTTGACGCTGTCCAAAAGGCTTTGCGTGTTGGTCAGGGCCTTGGATTGGCTGAGCTCTGTCCCCAGCTCACAGAAGGATGTGAGCTGGCCTGCTTCCTGCTCCAGCTCTGACTTCACTTCCTGTGATGCAGCACAAATACACAGTCAAAGTCTATCTATGGTTCCTTCAGACGATCACAAAACCCCCGCCACTCTCTCCCCCTCTATGGTCTCTCTAGATGAACACAGCTTTAGTGCCGTCAGTGCTATAATAAAGTCAAGCTCTTCCTCCTTACCTCGATTGTTTGTCTGTAGTCCTCCACGCTCCGTTCCGGCTGTCCCAGAGGGCTTAGTGCTCGCTGTCTGGTCTGGACGAAGTTCTGCAGGTCTCCACTAAGTCGTTCATAACCCTCCAGCTTAGGCAGGAGGGTCTTCAGCTGGGCCTCGCTCTCCGCCTGGCTGGCCTGGGCCGCGGCGTAGCGCTGGGTCAGGTCCCGCAGCGCCCCCTGCAGCCCGGAGGCCGTGGAGGCGTCAGCGCTCTGGAGCAGCGTGGAGACGGCGTCCCGCGTGGCTTCCACACTGCCCTGCCGGGAGAGAAGCTCCTGGCGAAGTTTCTGGAAGGAGAGGAGATGAAGGAGAAGAGGATGCGAAGGAGAAAGGGAGAGGAGGAGGAGGTGAAGAGGATTTCAGCACAGCACAGTACAGTCTCTTCTACTCCATTTAATTGAATCTCCATCCTTCTCACACAAATTACATGATGTGGTCTCAACTCGTGACCCCCATGAGATCTTTCAAGAGTGGATCAAGAGTGGATAAGGTGAACTTCAGTACCTGGTTCTGGGTGAGTGCATCCTGGACGGCCTGTGCCGTGGGCTGGGCTGGACCCGGGGCCAGAACCAGGCTGTCCAGCCAGGCAAGCAAACCCTTCAGCCCCTCTTGGACACTGACGGACTGGGCCACGGCAGTCTGGAGGTGCTCCGCCCGCTTCGACACAGACTCAGACAGAGAGCTGAACCGCTTCTCCAGACCCTCTGACACACCGGAGTGAGGAGAAGTGGAGGAAGGAAAGATCCGGAAATCGGTGTTAATTTTCATATCATAATAATACACAAAGATTCAGGACAGTACAAAATAGCCCCCAAAAAAACTGACTGTGGTATACTACTAGACGTGTCCTATCGTTTCAATATTTCAGGCATAGGATTGGTCTGGAAGGAGATACCTGTAGTGCTGAGGATGTCTGCAGCTCTAAGGGAGGGAGACTCCTGTGTGCTGCCCAGCTCGAGGCCGGCCCTCCTGACCTTCTCCAGCTGCACTGAACGCTCAGCCAGCTCGTCCTGTAGCAGCTGGGCAGAGCAGGGGAGGGAGGGAGAATGTTTGTTTACTGTATTCTATCAGCATGGCTTGTGTGTGTGTGTGTGTGTGTGTGTGTCCCACCTGTACGTTACGGAGTGTGCTCAGCAGTGTGTGCGTGTCTCACCTGTACGTTGCGGAGTGTGCTCTGCAGTGTGTGTGTGTCTGTCTCTCCGTTGGGTCCGGAGATGCTCTGGTTCTGTTCCTGGGTGCCGAGCCAGGTGTGAAGGGACACAGCCTCGTCTTGGTACTGCTGGTAGCGCTCCAACAGGCCCGACAAGCGCCCGCCCAGGTCTGACGACTGGAGGTGGGTGAGAAAGAGGGAGGGAAAGGAGAAATAAAGTCATCCTAAATAGTAATAGAACATTTACTGTACAAATGCATGAGGCTATACAGTGTTTGCTATGTACTGTATATGTCTTGAATCCTCATAAAGTTGAACAGACTGCTTTGTCTGAGTCCTCCACCTTGCTGTGTAGAGCAGTGTAGCGATGGTTGGCGTCTTGCAGTCGTTCCGAGACCTGGTGTTTGGTTCCCTCCAGCGCCGGGTCGGACCCCCGCACCTTCTCCAGGGCTGCCTGGACGGAGTCCAGAACCTTCTGGCCCGAGATGGAGACAAAGCGCAGGTCCGCCTTGTGGCAGATCACATCCTCCGCCAGCTGAGAGGGATTCAGAGAGTTCAGAGGTCACATAAGGTCAGTTTGAACTGACACAATACATACAAGTTTTTAAAAAAACTTCGAAGATGTAACAATACTTACGGTTACCTTTTTAATTTCGTAAAAGTGTCCGAGAGTGAGAACCAACCTTTTTATGCTCCTCCAGTCTCCCCTTCAGGCCCGGTGCGTCGGTGTCTCCTTCCCCCAGAGAGCTCAGCTCTCGCTCACTCTGTTCCAGCCAGCTCCCCAGGACCCCGTGCTCCTGGATGAACTTGGCCAGCTCGTCCTTCAGGGTCTCGGACCTCCGCAGCCGGTCCTGACAGCTCTTGAGCTTGTCCTGGTGCTGCTGGGTCAGCAGGTCCAGCTGGGCCCGCAGGCGCTGCTTCTCCTCCGGGGGCACGGCCGAGTCGGGCTGCTCCAGGAGGGAGCGGGTCTGCTGGGTCACTTGAAGCAGTTGGGCCTGCTGGGCCTGGAGCTGCTGGAGCTCCGCCTGAGGATCAGGGGTCAAAGGTCACAAAGTTAAAAGGTCACTGAGTCATAAATAAGGACAAAAGTGTATGTTTAGAGCTGGTCTGGGAGGAACGTAAAGAGTTGGAGTTAGAAATGGAGGACTATCCACACATATGTGAGAGATCTCCAATTTTCATTTTTACAACAAAGAAACCCATTACGATTCTGAAATATGTTTAATCAGGAAGATGAAACCAGACGAGAGAGGCTACAAGAAGGGAGAATCTAAGACTGACCTGTAACATGTCTGTGTGTGTCTCTAGAGTGCTGTCTGGAGGGCTGGAGGACGAGGGGGCATCAATAACGCTTCTGCCCGCCCCGCTCAAGGCACTGCCAGGCTGGCTGAGGGTAGACAGCTGCCCCAGGAGGGAATCGATCTTTCCCTGGGTCTCCTGAAGGTCTTCCACAGCCTTGGCCTGGACAGAGAGAGACAGAGACAGACAGAGAGAGAGAGAGAGAGAGAGAGAGAGAGAGAGAGAGAGAGAGAGAGAGAGGAGAGAGAGAGAGAGAGAGAGACGGAGGAAAGGGATAGGAATGAGGTCATTTATTACATGACAGATAAATCTACTTAAACATGAAAGATAAACAGTGCCCATTCCAGAATAGATTAAACACAGATTTAAGGCCAGCCTCTTTGTACCCTCTGTGTGTTCTGCTGGACTGTGGTGCTGATGGCGGTGTCTAGCTTGGCCAGAGAGGAGTGGGTGGAGTCCTTCAGAGTGCCGTACTGCTCCTTCATCCTCGCCAGTGCCTCCTGGAGGTTGGCCTTCTCTTCAGGGCTCAGGTTGTCACCGTGCTCGGACAGGAAGTCCTCCACTGAGCGGATGGTCTCGTCACGCCATCACCTCTGGTCTGGAGGTCCTTCTGGACTTCCTGGAGGGGGGAGGGACAATGGAGGAGGAGAGATCAAGAGAGACAGTTAGAAGGAGGAATAACAGGGACAACAGCAGGGAATGCGGGAAAAGATAATGGAGGGAGGGAGAGAGAGAGAGAGAGAGAGAGAGAGAGAGAGAGAGAGAGAGAGAGAGAGAGAGAGAGAGAGAGAGAGAGAGAGAGAGAGAGAGAGAGAGAGAGAGAGAGAGAGAGAGAGAGAGAGAGAGAGAGAGAGAGAGAGAGAGAGAGAGAGAGAGAGAGAGAGAGAGAGAGAGAGAGAGAGAGAGAGAGAGAGAGAGAGAGAGAGAGAGAGAGAGAGAGAGAGAGAGAGAGAGAGAGAGAGAGAAAGAGAGAGGGAGGGAGCTAGAGAGAGTGAAAGGTGGCGTTTCCAAACGTAGCATGTGGTGCAGAAATCATACCCTTTGAGGTTTTGTGTCTCAGATTTCAAGCCAAGCTTTACCATTCATGCAGTTTTACAGTGTGAGACATGAAGGAGATATTCCAGTTAGTCTCACCTTAAGCTCTCTCTGTTTCTGCTGGAGCACGCTCACATCACCTGACTCTGTCCCAGCTCTCTGATTGGCCAGCATGCTGGCAGCTCCAGCCAACCACATTGTGAGGCCTTCCAGTTTTTGTGAACAATCCGCCTTCTGCTGCTGCACCACCTGTGACGCACCGAGGAAAGAGGGCGAAAAAGGAGAGGGAATGAGAGAAAGAAAAGACAAAACTCATCGTAAGAAAACCCATTGTGATGTTCAATCACATCTTAACCGTTTCCCTCTTCTCAGAAACAAAATCTACCTTTGAACCCTCCTCACACCTAACACATACACCCCTGTGTGTGTTGAAACCCCTTGTGAGATAGTTCACTTTGCCAGGCTTTGAGCACGATGTGTCCAGAGTTCACACACACACACAGACAGACACAGCATCTCATCAACAAGTCAGTCAAGCCACAACAACAACGACAGGAAGAAATCAAACAAATGCAGTTTCTTCATTTGCTGTTTTTTTTCCCTTTCTCCCCGTATTGTTCGACAGGAGAGAAAGGAAAAAGGAAAGTGTTTCAAGTCAGCAAGGCATCTCTCTGTTCTTATAATCTCTAGTCTTTCCCACGTGGCACAAGCGCTTTTTCCTTCTTTGGCAATCTGGAAGAGCAAAGCAGACATATTACCAACACACGTGTTATAAAGGCACACATGCAGATAGAGGCAAACACACATTGAGCGTAGAGGCCTAGGGTGGTGGTAGTAGCAACTAGCAACATTTCCATCTATGTCAGGTGTCTACAGTAAGTATTCACAGCAACAGTAGCAGTTGGAGGCCAGCTCTATGAGCTAACCCTCCTGTTATTCTGAACAAACATTAGACTTTGTAAGTGAGTAAATATGACGAGTGTGCAATGTTAGTGTGTTCACACACGCAACAATATTTACAATATTGGTTCTGGCAAAGGTTATTTGGATATGGTTACAAATGTATTATTTGTGATGATGGGATATGATGATAATGTTTTTGCCAGCATGTTTGCTAACATTCTCTCTCCTCCCCTAACCTCTCTCTCCCTCGCACTCTGCATCTCCCTCTCTCGCTCCATCTCTTTGTCTTCCTTCTCCTTCTCCCTGAGCCGGCGTTCCTCCTCCCTCTCCCTCTGGGCGGAGAGGGCGTTGGCCCGGGCTTGGGCCTGGCCTGAGACCTGGTGGAAGGCCCTCTGCAGCTGCTGCAGCTGTCCCAGGAGGTGCCTGCTCTGCTCGGGCACCAGGTCCTGAGCACGCTCAGAAATGAACACCTGGATGTCAAAGGCCACGGTGTTAACTTCATTAGAGCGGGACGACAGAGAGGACTGCAGCTCCTGAAAGGGACGGAGGAGGGGAGGGAAGGGAGAGAGAAATTAAATGTACATTGTCAATACCAACAAACCCCCAAAATTATATAAGGAAAATACATTTGAGAAAACGTTTTGTCAAGGCAAAAGTAGGTATTAACTAAAAAAGTATGGACAAAGTAGGTTAACTGTACTGTCATATGCTTGTAGTATGTCCTGTAATATACAGAAGAATTAAGGCAAGTGTTCGAACCTTGCACTTCTGAAGCTGCTGTATGAGCTGAGCAGGGGTGTGTTCTCCATCCGTCCTGTCAGAGCCCTCCATCTTAGTCTCTGTTTCCCTCAGCCATGAAAGGAGGTCTTCCACCCTCCCTCCAAGAGACTTTTGTTCTCCACTCACTGCCTCCTGACAAATAGAAACAAGGGGAGGAGAGAGATAGGAGCAAGGAAGTTAGTGGAAGCAAAAAATAACAGCTTCTGAAAAATAATATATAAACGGTACAATGCTTCTGGTTTCTTACTTTGTATGAGTCTCTGTGGGCTCGCAGCCCCTGCAATATACTATCAGAGACCCCTCTAGCAGCCTCATAGCTGCGAGCTAGGCCTCGCCCATCCTTCTCCAGGGCTGTTAGTAGCTGTGGAGGCACTTCCTGTGGGCGAGGCTCTACCAGCCCCCTGGCGGCCTCCACTTCCTTGTTGACTTCGGGTTCTAGATCCTCTAGCTCTAGACTCAAGACCTGAAAATACATTCACAATAATAAAATGTCACTCCACTACAGCTTCACTCCGTTTAAATATTTATATCATAATGCTATTCAGTTATTATTGTCCTTGTGTCCCTTACTTCTGTCTGTTTGATGATGTCATCAAGAGCAATGAGGCTGCGGCCAATGGACTGCTGCTGTTGCTGTTTGAGGCGGACCTCGATGTGTCTGACCATGGACAGCAGAGCCACGATTCGCTGGTCATGTTCCAAACATTCCTGACGAACCAATGAGGACTAAGGAAAAAAAGAGAATGAGGAAGAGTATAGTAGTTGCCAACATTTCATAACATACTAATTCTGGGAGGTCCATTAATCAAAGCCATTAAATAACCTCCGAGTTAACCTTACCTTGCCAGTTTTAGCAAAGCTCCTCTCTTTCTTTGTTTCAATTTGTCTTATCTGTTCTTCCTCCTCTTCCCCCCAGCTTTCGGTGGTGTCGGATCCAGGCACATCAGTGGTGTCCGACCCAGTAGGGGGCTCATCAGACAGGGACTGGCTGGTCTGTGGCGACCCCTGGATGCTCCGAGTCTGGGTTTGAAGCTGGGAGACGCCCTGGGTCTCGGTCTCAGAGAGCTGGTCTTCTCTGGTCTTAGTCTCAGTCTGCGATGGACTGTCAGCCTGTTGCTGCTGTTGTTGTTTCTTCTTCTTCTTCTTTGCTTTCCCAACTGTTTTTGTGGTTTCGGCAGCAGGAGTCCTTGTCTCAACAGGGTCAAGTTTGGTTGTGAGGGCTCCAGGAGGAGTCTCCACCGAGTCAGCACCTCCCTGGCTGTCTGACTGAAACTCCTCCTCAGGTGAGCTGACACTATGGTATTCTGTTTCCTGACCCAGTGGTCCAGTTTTGTTCACCCTTGAGCTGTCAACTTTGACATTTTCCTCCAGATGGGAACGAGTCATCTCTGGTGCACTGGAAAATGCAGGTCTTTGTTGATGTTTATCACCTCCTTCAAGGCTCTCAGCAGAAGTAGCCATCTTGTTTGTCTCATCAACACTTGCTGTTGTGGTTGCATCACTGTCTGATTGGCTTCCACGATGCCCATCCACCTCTCCCTCACCAATGGGAATGGAGCCTACAGTTGTTGGTATCCCTTTAGAATTTGCCGCTTCAATTTCAGCAGTGTTAGATTTCTTAAACTTTTTGTTCTTCTTGCTCTTCTTTCCTGGTTTTGTTTCTGCGACCAGGTCTGGCAGAGTTTTCTCCTCCCTTTCTCCTTCTTTCCCTTCCAACATCCCTCTTCCCTCTTTCTCTTTTGACAGCGCCTCAGAGGGACTCTCTACAGACACGTTATCCTTCACAACGGTCACCAATCCTTCCTTTTTCCCTTCCCGCTCCTTCTTTACGCCTTTTGCCATCTTAACTTCGTCCCTCTCTTTCTTTCCCCCTCCCTGTCGGAGGGCTTCTAGCTTCTCAGTGGCCTGCCTGTCACCAACACCTCCATACACCTTCCTCAGGAGGCTCTCCTTTGCCTTCAGCAGAAGAGCATCTTTATCACAGGTGGCTTGGGTGGCCCTCTGAGTGGACTTTCTACACTCACCCTCAGACTGGCTAGTCTGAGCAACCATCTCCTCTTCTTTATGTTTTGGTTCTACCATCTCTACCACCTCTTTCCTCTTATCATCTCTGCAGCCGGCAGGCTCTCTGTGTGTCAAAGCATCTCCCTTGGCCTCCGTAAAATGTTCTACGTCTTCACCAAAGGATACATTGGCCGCTCCTTTGATAACATTATTTAGATCTTGATGTTCTTCCTTCATTTGCACCTCAGCACCTTCCCCATTGCGGAGCTCTGTAAATGCTGACTGACCACAAACCTCCATTGGTGGATCTTCTTTCTGTGGAAGAACATCTTTCACAAAATCGCTCACAGATTTAGCATCAATCTCTGACTCTTCAAACTGATGTGTTGCCTCTGATGGATTGTCAGATCTCTCTTTGGATTTCTCTATCTCAACCTCTTTCCCTTTCTTCTTATTCTTCCTCTTCTTTTTGCTCTTGCTCTCTGCCTCTTTAGAGGAAGGGGGTCCCTGGTCTGCTGAGTGGTCAGCGTCAGTACTTTCCCTGGCTTCCGTCTTTGGGTCCTTCTCATTCTCCATTCTACCCCTCTCCTCCTCCGCTTCATGTCTCCGGCTCTGACTCACACGTGTCTTCATTTCCTCTCCCTCAGTAGAGGCAGACACATCAGTGATGTCTTCTTGGTCCCTGGTTTCTCTTTCACAGGCACCAGTCACATCTGACAGTGTGTCTTTAGCCACATAAGAAGGTCCTTGCTTCTCCACTGGCCTTCTCCCATCCACAGGTCCAGATTTGGTTGTCCTTGCGCGTGCTGCTGCAGTATCACTGGACTGGGTCCGAATGGAGACAAGATCTTCAGATGTTTCCACGTGATAACAATCTTTTTTGCCCTCCTCTGCCACCAAAACCTGCTCACCATCCATAGTTGTTTTGGTATCTTCATGCCCTTCTCTGGGCAGAGGTTTGGGCCTATCCACACCATCTGGTTGGGTCCCCACCTCTTTGAGTGCCTGCTGTAGCCTTTTCTCTGCTTTGCTAGCGAACTGGGTCAAAATATCAAAAGACTGATCTGATGCCATTTTTCCTTTTGAGACCACCTGTTCATGTTCAATCCCCTCAACGACATCACAAGGCTGTGGAGCTTGGTAACTCTCAGATACACTCGCTATGAGAGACTCATCTCTGTTCTCTGTGATTGGCAGCATGAAATGCCTTTTCTCAGCCTCTAGGGGGGGTGATGGAGTCATCACCTCTGTGCCTTCAGTAAGCCGGTCCGGACTAGACACGGCTAATGTGACTGCAGGACTGTTGCTACCATTAGAAGAAGCTACAGGTGTTGAGCTATCTTCGTTGTCACCTTCCAAATCTACAGACCTCAGGTTATCCTGAAGCTCAGCAGCCATCTCCTTGGATAAGAGAGAGGCTTTGACCGCTTCCTTCAGACTAGACACCCTCCGTCCGGTGGTGGGGTCTAGTATCCCACCTTTCAGCATCTGTTTGGTGGCGATGAGCCTGACCATGTCCTCCCCCACCAGTCCTCTCTTGGAGGCCTCAGTTAGTGGGAGTCTATCACCGCTCTGGATATCGATGATCCCACCAGTATCTGCCTGATTCTGCAACATTCTCAGTGCTGGGACTGGGTCAACTTTATTGGAGGCCATGGCTTGAGGCAGCGTCAGAGCCTGGCCAGTCTGTTTATCCTGGATGCCCCGGAAGGGCTTCACCTCCAGGAAGCGCTTCCCTGTCTCAATATCTATCTTACCCTGGTTTATAAGGTCCAAGTAAGGCATGATGCGGGCTGTTTGAGGGTCTAGCAGACCCTCTGTTACCCCTCGGGAGGTCATGGCTGCCTGGGCAGTCTCCTCATCCAGCAGACTTTGAGACACAGCCTCTGTCAGCGTCAGTCTTCTCCCCGAATCTGGATCCAAAATGGCTCCTGTGGATGCCTGGAGGAGAGTTGCTTCTGGGTGTGAGCAGGTGGGTATCACTCCCTGGTACACCTTCTCTAGTTCCTCAAGTCCTGAAGCTATAGACCGGTCAACCAAACCTCTCTCTACTGCATCAGACACTAACAGCCTAACCCCAGATGCATGGTGTACAATACCACCCTCAGCCACTTGTTGGGATAGGGCCTGATAGGCCTCTTCTGGTCTGATAAACCCGCTTTGAATAGCTTGGTCGAGAGGGACAGGGGACTTTGTCTTGGGGTCTAAGACTCCTTCCATCTGCAGATGTAGTGTAGCCTTAGTACGACCAGCATTTGGGTCAGAGCCTTTACCACGATAAGATTTCTCTAATGCCACCAGTTCTTCTCTATGGTCATCCTCAATCAAACCCAAGTTAGCAGCCAGGGTGACTGAGACTTTCTTATCCCTGTGGAGATCCACCACCCCTCCAGAGACCACCTGAGCTTCAAGGAGCCTAGCCGTTGTAGCAGGGTCGATCAACCCTGCCTGTGATGCCTCTTTCAGGGTGCAGATTCTGCCCTTTTCCACATCAACCACCCCCGCCAATGATTTCTCTGACTTCAGCACACTCCACATCAGGTCTTCGTCTAGCAGGCCCTCCTGCATCACATCCTCCATGCTCAGGGACTCGCAGGCACCGACGTCGAGGAACCCTCCAAACAGACCGGCCTGGGCCATTAGTTTGACTGCAGTGTGTCCAGGCAGAAGGCCCTGGGCGACAGCCTCGTCTGGGAGCAGTCTGTCCCCATCCTCCGTCACCAGGCCTCCCTGTCGGAGCTCCACTGCTAATCTCTCCAGCTCGGCATCCTCCTCACTTTTCTCTTCTTCCAGTTCCATCTCTGTAGTCATAACCTGGGGGTGGCCCCTCTTTTCTCCTGTAGTCTGTGGACTGTCTGCTGCATGTTTGACTCCAACGTTCGTAGTCTGCAGACTTTCCAAACCAACCCTTTCTTTCTTTTCCTCTTTCTGCTTTCCATCTCCGCCTAGGTCCACCTCACCGCCAAATCCTCCAACTGGTATCTCAACTCCATGCTTCATGTCTTCAATTTCTCGTTTTCCAATCTGAGATGACCCGTCAGGGGCCCCCTCTCTACCTCCTTGTCTATAAGACTCCTCCTTCACCTGGATGGAGGCAGACTCTTTTTGAGTAGTCATTAACTTTGGAAGCTCTGCCTGGACCTTCGCAATTGTCCTACCATCCAGCTTCCCAGCCAAGCTATCATCAGAGACCACCTCCATGTACTCCTGTTTCTCTGGAGGGTTATTGAAACCATCTGAAGCTCTACATTGTGTGGCATCTCCCCTGACTGGACCAGTGGCCGTAACCAGTTCCACCAGTTCAGGCTCCAACAGGAGAAGGCGCTGGCCGGAGTGGGCATCCACGTAACTGTGGGTCATCAGGTGGAAGAGGAGGTGGTGGCTGGCCTGTTCCTCTGGAGCCATACCCTCCATTAGAGAGGGGTCAAAGGTGAGGCTCTGGGGTGAGGCTGAGCGTGGGGACGAGGAGGAGGGTGGAGGTGAGGACCCTGTGGAGCTCCAGCTCAGGCGGTTCAATGTTGGGGATCCTGATTGGTTCATGTTGGATAGAACGTCAGGAATCTGGATCTCTCTCAAGATCTCCACCACGGAATGTTCCAGGACCTCCTCGGCCTTGTTCAAGGGCACCACCTGGGGGATTTCGGGCAGGTAAAGGGCTCCTATGGTATGACGTTGTCTCAGGATCTTCCTAGCCAGCTCAGACGTGATCGCTCCCTGCTGGAGGGCCTCAGCAATGGGAAGCAGCTCTCCAGACTCTGGCCAGAGCATCCCCATGAATGCCCAGAGCGCCTCCAGCACCAACACAGCAAGGCAAGGGGACAGCAGGTCCATTCTCATGGCCTCCTCCACCTCCAGCCTGTCCCCACTAACTGGATCTAAGATTCCCCCAGTCTGAAGCTGCCTGGTCAGCATGGCGCAGGCCAGGTCCTGGTCCAACAGGCCATGACGCATGGCCTCTTCTACTGTCAAACGGTGTCCTGACCGGGGGTCAGCAATGCCACCGGCAAACAGCTGAGCTTCCAAGAGTCGGACAGTGACCTGCCGGTCAATCAGCCCCTCTTGTACAGCTCGGAAGATGCCGACTTTGCGTCCAGAACGCAGGCAGACAGTACCTCCTGGTTGCTGCTGGACTGGGAGGAGGTGGAGGAGGTTGTTGTCGCTGAGGACGCAGCGCTGCTGTAGCTCTGAAAGGTTCAGTTTCTCCGCCGTGTTGGGATCTATCAGCTCCTTGCGGTTGACCCTTGACCTGAGCTTGGTGAAGATCCTGGGGGGAAGCAGGTGTGCCTGGCCAGCCCTCTCCAGACTATGTCTCTCTCCCTGTGAGTCCGTCACACCTCCAGAGCTCATCTGAAGCTCCAGGATTCGCAACCCCACCTCCTCTCTGATGAGACCTTCCTCCATGGCTGCAGCCACCGGCAGGAGCTGGCCCTTTGTTGGCTGTGCCTGGTCCATCAGATGCATGGCACCCTCAAGTTCAGATAGAGATTGGCTGGTGTGGTTGTCAATCAGACCTTGGCTTAGGCCCTCATCCAATGAAAGGGTGAGAGGGGAGTCGGGCTGAAGAAGCCCACCCATGGTGAGCTGAGACTCTAACAGGACAAGGCAGGTGTCCTGGTCAATCAGGCCTCGCTGGGCAGCCTGGAACACTGGGAATGTTTCCACGGTACCCAGGTCAATGACTCCAGCTATGGCCGCCTGGCTCTGTGAAGGAGGAGAAAAACCTCACAGTCAATATCTACCGCGTCATTATTTAGACAGCAAGACAAAAGTAATTTCCCCGAAAATAGAAAAACTTTGAAGAGCCCCCAAATATCACTGTAGTGGCTTCTAAAATTGAGAGTCAGATTAGGTAACGTATTATTTATAGCATACTTACCTGCATACTACTCTACGACAGAACACTAAGCATGCAACACAAACAGCAAACAGAGACAGAAAAAGTCACATTAAAGAAGCTCTGAGAGGAGGTCGAGAACGAATCAGAAGGAAAGACATCAAAAAGAAAAGATAAGAAAAGGTCTCCAGGAGTTCAGAGGCTACGGTAACAGGCAGAGCGAGCGCTACTTACCGTGCGGGACTGTCCCATGATGCACGCACACTAAGAAACCTCAGACGATTGCGGCGCAACAGGTGAGAAGCTTGTTGTTAGCACTGTGCATGCCACACTCCCCCTGCTGCCTGGAAGACTGTCGTGGAAGCACTGTACTTGACCTGACCTCACCTCTAAACCTCTTCTTCAAGGCTAACAGGGCAGCCTAATGATGAACCTCAAGTCAACTTTAGCAATGATACTTCTATATGCTAGCGGGCCTAACTTGGATCTCTCTCTCTCATCTGGGTGTCCTTGAGTGTCCTCTGGCAGCTGTTAGTGATTTTGAAGCAAAATGCAGATTATAGATTCACACATTATTACAGCATTAGACGGCACATACTTCTCCGACATACTCTCTCACCCACGCACACACACAAAGACACACACAAAGAAACACACACAGTGTGGTCTGGACACATCATGCTCAAACGGTGAAGTGGGGGTTTGCATAGCCGGCCTCTGGTGCTCTCTCTACACCGACAGTGGCACCTCAAATACTCTCATCTGGCAGAGAGCTTCGGTGTTCATGTTTACTACACATGTAAAACAACCCCATGATCATACACCGCTCATAGAAACCAATATCATATGGAGAGTTTGCATCGTGGATCACTGATAGACCATACATGGTGATTCACACACTCACGCTATCCATTTTCAACTGACAGGGAGGAATGCACAAGCCTACACCATGGACTCTATAATGAACGGATGGTTGGGATGGGGCTATGTGAATGAGTGCATCTGCCTGTTTATGTGTCCTTGTAAAACACAGTAACTTACAGTGTGTGCTTTCACAGGCTTTCATGGATGATGAAAAGGAGGTCTATGGCTGATGTGTGTGTGTGTGTGTGTGATCAGAGGACATGTGAAGTCTAGTGGCTGCGATGTGTTCAATGATGAGTGACTATTGTGACTACAGTCTGCAGGTACATCTACAAGGTGCACTAGCACAAGCTCTACGCTACTAATACACCACTGTGGGGCCATAGATTAGCTGTTAAGCATCTGTGCTCAATGAGGATGATGGTGGTGGTGGTGGTGACGGAGATGATGGAGGTGACTGCAGGCGAGTTTTTGTTGTTGAATGTGAGGGGGGAGTTCACTCCATGCCATGATGCAAAAATGGAAGTTAAGCAAAAAACCCAAGTCAAATGAGACAAGATGGAGGGTGGTGATGGTGGGTGTCAAATGTGTGTGATTGACGGGCAACACGTAACATGCAGCGCACACACACACACACTTGTCGCGCTAACACACAGCTCAGGAGCGTACCCTGATCATAGCCTGCAACACGTTTCGACAGCTTAAGCACGCGTCCGTTTTCAGCGTCGTCTCTGGCTGTTGCCATGACATTCCCCTCCCCATGCCCAGTCACCCCTCCCCCCGCTCCTCCCCGACCCCCGTCCCTCGGGGACCCGGGGAGGACCTCCCACGATGCCCCCTCGTCCCCTGCCTCTCCACCTCTCCTCCCCTGCGTCCGCTCTACCTTTCTCTCCTCTTCCTTGGCCAGCTGGCGCTCCAGCTGCAGCAGCTGTGAGGAGGAGCTCTCACACATCTGGCCATAGGTGGCCGTCAGCTCCTCCAGCTGGGTCTTCACCCTGGCTCGCTCGTCCGGGGACAACCTGGAGGACACACACACAGGAGGGGGGGGTTAGAGAGTGTGCGTAGGGGGTGGGGTGGAGGATGTGTATAGGAGAAATACAGGGGTAGCTATAGAGAGAGTGAGAACGATGGAGCGAGAGACATAAAGAAAGGAAGAGAGAGATACAGGAAGACCCGACAGAGATTGTTTTGAAAGAACAGGAGGACTTGTGAACATACTTGCTGGCCTGTTTCGACTGTAAGAAGGCCTGGGTGCTCCTGATGGCTTCAGATACCTCCTCCTTCTTAGCTGCCAGCTGCTCACTGATGGCCTGCAAACATCACAAGACATCACTGACAAGACCACGTCCAGGAAACCAGTCCAGTGTATGTGCGTGTATGTGTGTGTGTGTGTGTGTATGTGTGTGCGTTTGTGTACCTGCTGTGCGGCCAGTGAGGACTCAGCAGAGGGGTCTCCTGATCGTCCCTGGAGGCCCCTGACAAAGCCCAGCAGCTCGGACACCTGGCCCACCCTGGCCTGCTTCTCCTCCTCCACCTCCTTCTGCTCCCACACACCAGCCCCACAGGAGGGTTAGAACACTGGAACTGTACATTCACTCTAACGTGTACAATGCTATGGAGGTGAAGACGTTTAACCAGTATTGTCCACTGAATTGACTCCGTTTCAGACCCACCTCTTCCTCCTCTAGTCTCCTCAGCGCATCGCTGATGTACTTCACATGCTGCGTCGTCAAGGTGACCAGGGCCGTGTAGCGCGTGCGCAAGTCCATGAACTACAGAAACAGAAATAGGTTAGCATATCTCCATCCCCCCATCCATCCATCCATCTCTCTCTCTCTCCTTCCTTCCTCTCCCTCCGACCTTCCCTGCCTCCTCCTTCCTTCCTCTCCCTCCGACCTTCCCTGCCTCCTCCTTCCTTCCTCTCCCTCCGACCTTCCCTGCCTCCTCCTTCCTTCCTCTCCCTCCGACCTTCCCTGCCTCCTCCTTCCTTCCTCTCCCTCCGACCTTCCCTGCCTCCTCCTTCCTTCCTCTCCCTCCGACCTTCCCCTACCTCTTGGGTGATGGCGTCGGATGAAGAGTGCACCCTCCTCCTCTTCACAGGGGACTTTTGGGTGGACTCCACAAAGGCCCTGTAGGTCATCAGCTGCAGCTCATAGTCCTGAATGACACCGAGGTAACGCACATTATACAACACGTCAACACATCTGCCACACAGTAATGACTAGATTATACACAAAGGGAACACAGCATTATCATAATCTAACATGAAGGGGAAAAGATGGAAGACACAACCTTGTGGAATTCTCACCATTAGCATAATCGTAAAGATTTTATAGGCCTGACATATGAGGATACACAGAAGGACAAGGGAAGCTGGGGTGACTTATCATGCTGTAGTTCTCTTATGAGAAACATGACCTTTTGTTAGTCTTCTATGGATGTGCTGCATGTCCAGATATAAGGTGACAGGAAGGTTCTACAGTACCTTGACAGACGTGCAGTACAGCTTGGAGTTGGTCTGGCACTCGTCTAGTTTGGTTTGGTTTTGTTCGATTTCGGCTACTAATGCCTGGGGAGAGAAACAAGCCAGAGGGAATGCTATGTCACTAACAGCAGTCACTTGTTACAAAAGGGAATCTTTCACTCTACAATTTTCAACACTACAGATCTGTCTGTCGACCAGATCACAAACATGATGCATGCATCCGTGTCTACTTATCCTTCATGAATCAATCAATCATTCTGTGAGTCCTTCCTGTATTACTCTGTACGTTGTTCCTTTCTCTTTCTCACCGTCTGTTGGGCCAGCTGTTCAGACAGGACTTTGCTGTCGGCCTGTCCAGCCTGCGTGTTGCCCTGTCTCTCAGTGGTCTCCTCGATCCAGTGGATCAGAGCAGAGTGGCCCTCCCTGTACTGCTGCAGGACAGAGCCCAGGGCCTCAAGCTCCCCGCGCCTGCAACACACACACACACAAACACACACACACACATGTGTAAGTGTATTTATCGTTGGCAAAATGTATGGAGCCATGCCCAGCTCGTAATGCGTTTTACATCTCCACAGTTACCACTCACCGCGTTTCCATCTGCCTCTCGATGACGTTCCACCTGTCTGTGAGCTGATTGGCTTTCTCCTGGTAGCGTTCCAGCTCAGGGTTGCGATCTGGGTGGAGCCTGTTGAGCTGAGAGCCCGCCTCCCGTGCCTTCTGCACCTCCGATTGGAGGGAGAGAAACACGCCCTCCTGCTCTTCCAGCTCAGTTTGCCACTTCTGCAGGACGAGAGAAAGAAAAGAACAAAGTTAAAAACACCTAAAAACAGAAATGTGTGTGTGTTGGTGTATGTGTGTGTGTCTTACCTCCAGCTGCTCCCTGAGGGCCAGAATGGCCTGTGTGTCTGCAGGGACGACGTCCTCCTCGCTCAGCCGGCTCTCGTACCTCTTCACCTGGCTCTCAGCTGTGTGCAGGCTGCTCAACAGAACCTCCACCATCTTCAACCTGACGGAGAAGAGAGGAACGAAGGGGAGACGAACGATTCAGAGTGTGAATAAGAGAGTTGGAATTTGAGAGGAGAGGTGGTTTGGTGCGAGAGAGTGCATAGCTATGTGTGTTTGTGTGTGTGTGTGTGTGTCTGTTGTCAGGTCCACTGACTTGGTCAGGAAGACGGATGAGAGCTTGTGCAGCCGGTCTATCTTCTCCACGGCGAGGTTGAGTTCCGAGCGGAGCACAGGCACGCTGGAGGAGGTGGGCTTGTCCTGGAAGAAGCTGAGGCAGCGACGAGACACGTCCCCTAGACTGGAGCGCAGGTCGTCCAGCTCCACCAGCAGAGACTGGAGGAGGGAGACACAGTCAGCCCAGGTCAGGACGTTAGGTACTGACTATGTGAAGGAGAATAACTCACAGCGTTGATTATTGAATGTTGACCAGAAGGTGGTGCTAATGGCACACTACTGACCTCTTGCTCGGTGATCTGGACAGGGTTGTCAGCGCTGTCGCGTAACAGGTTGCTAGGGGGCGGAGTCTGGATGGCAGTCATCAGCCTTTTCTCTGCGTCCTCCAGACGAAGCTTGATGTTCTGAAGTTCAGAGAGGTAGGAGCGCGAAACAGACTCATCCTTCTCCACTGGAGGAAGCGAGGGAGAGATGGAGAGGGGGAGAAAAGAGTGAGATAAAGAGAAATACATTTCTATCCTACATTAAAAAGTCAACAGTACCAGCTCATTAGATATTTCGGAACACACTGCATGGCAACTACACTGGAACTATGACATGTTTTTTCCCTTTTGACTGATCTTCCATCTCCATGGTAACCCTACCCGTCTCCATGTTGACCAGCAGCTCCTGGCAGTGTTGTCGGGCAGCGTCGGCCTCTTTCTCCAGCTCCCGCCTCTCAGAGGGCGTGAACAAGGCGCTCTCACGGCTGTCGGACAGGAAGTCGACCAGGTGGGCGTCCAGGCGGTCCAGGGCCTGGTCCCTCTCTGAGGGGGGCTGGGAGAGCACCTGGAGGGAGGGTCAGAGGACGAGGGAGAGAGGGATGTCAGTGACCTCAAAATCATTTTTGTTAGTCGAGTTTGAAAAATGGTTCCGAGAGACAAACTAAGCAAAATGTCACACATAACCAGGAGCAATTTCACACCTCTAACCGATTTGCGGGTCTTACAGAGTCAATTTGGGGTGCGAAGAGAACCTGTGAGAGTGTGAACTGGAAACAGGAAGGTATGTGGTGATGCAGTGCTGCAGGAGGTCTAACCGTGTCGAGGCTCCAGGAGGATACGGCCCTGACGTCTTTCTGCAGGTAGTGCCAAGATACCACACTCTTCATGTTGACGTGAAGCTGGTGCCACAGTGCCATCACATTCTGGTACAGCTGCTCCATCCTGGGAACATGGAGAGCACCCGTTAAACACAGGACCTATGTGTTGCATACAGTGTGTGTGTGTGTGTGTGTGTACGGTACCTGCTGGCAGTGTCTATGGCCTCTTGGTTGGGTGGAGGAACAGTGAAGCAGACAGAGGGGACCATGGCCTCGTTACCCGTGGGGCTGATCACCTTCCATTTGGTCCTCTGAGTGTTGTCCTCCAGCACACACTCCTCCCCTCTACTGATGGTGATCTGGGGGAGGGGAGGAGTGTAGATGGAGGAAGGGATGGCAGGAAGGAAGGAAGGAAGGAAGGAAGGAAGGAAGGAAGGAAGGAAGGAAGGAAGGAAGGAAGGAAGGAAGGAAGGAAGGAAGGAAGGAAGGAAGGAAGGAAGGAAGGAAGGAAGGGAGGGGAGGGGAGGGAGGGATAGAAATGAAGTGAAGTGAAATGAAATGGGCGAAATTGTTCGGAAGAGTACGGATGAAAAAGAGATGGACAGATGGACAGACAGAAGTGTGTGGATATAGGCAGAGGAGGGGGAAGAGTAAGGAGAGGTAGAGGAGCAGGGTTAGAGACAGGGAGGAGGTTAAGGGTAGGTCAGGGAGGGAAACAAATGAAAAAAATGTTTACAGCAACAAACTGAAAATGCAACACAAAATGCAAATGTTCATGGGTTTCTTGTGGGTTAGCAAAAGCCCAACGACGCGATGAGATACTAGGACCTACTGCACCACAGGAACTGTGCCACATGTAAACGCAGCAGCCATTTTAGGAACCAAGGTCTATGTACACAACCCTGATTTTGAAAATGGCTGCCTTTCCCAGTAGTCAGGACTGCATTTGTTGATGACTGTACAACAACATCTGCATTCATGTGGGTTCTCAATGTGGCATTTTTCAATAAAATTCAATATATTGGCGCTTGGCAAAGCAATGGGCAGTAGAGGTCATCAATTAATTACTATGGTTCCCACCCACCCACCCCGTCACATACAGTGCATTAACATTGCAGAGTAAATCTACTATTCTTATCCGAGACTACTGTAAAATGGCCTTGCTGAATGATTAAGATCTACGGAGATCTACATGGTTACCTCAGCTTTAATCAAATGATGTGATACATTTGTGATAAACAAATGGCTCACAATGTTTATCAATGAGATTGAAGCCATAAATAACTGATCCTGTGGCTCTCTGATCCGATTTCCTAGACAAGAATTAAATGAAGGCTAGTCTGCAACTCTCTTTCAATGAAAAATCTCAATTTCTGTGTTTTAATCTGGGCCAGGCTAATCTGGTCGGTAGTGTGCGTGTTGCGGTCCGAGCATTGAGGTGAGAGGAGGATAACAGCGGCGGCTCTACCTGAATGTTAGCCTTGCCAGCACAGCAACACACCAGAGGAGGTAGGGATGAGGAAGAGGGGATGGGAGTGAGGGAGGGTGGAAAGAGGGAAAGAAACAGAGGGATGGATAGAGAGAGAAGAGAAGACACAGGAGGAAGGAGAGAAGAAAGATTACTTTCGGTGTACTGTCAGGTGGAGGACTACGTTTGGGTGACGTTTTGTAACTTGTGTGGAAAAGGAAAAGAGGTGAAGAAGATCTGTTTATTAACGCTCTTCCCCCTGACAACGATGCGTTGCGCACGCTCCGCTGGCCGGACCAACCAGAGAAGTGGACTGAAATAGCAGTGTCCTAGCCCCCTCTCTGTTCCCCCTACAGCAGGGGTGATGCAGACCCCTGCCTGACAGCACACAGGTGAAGGGCATGGTGCATTATTCAGAAGCTTTTAGAATCTCTCGTGGCATTGCAGGATTCTGAGCTCTCTCCATCAAACGTTGACAAGAGAGCCTTCTCGTGTCTGTGTGAGGGTGATGTCAGATGGGTCTGTGTGTGTGTGTGTGTCTGTGCATTCCTGTGAAGTCAATTGGAGTTCTCCTTTTCTCATCAATCATTACTTCATTTTTGAGTGCTAGTGTATCTATTTTAGGGGCTTTTTAACTAATGTTCCTTCAATATTATAACTCTAATGGCATATTGTAACAGTGATGTGTTCTTTGCCGAAAACTTCTCACAGTTAGCCTGTCGGGGCCTAAAGACGTTAAAACGTTAAAACGTTCACCAAAAAGTCATATTAAATAATATGATTGTCAAACGACGTACATCGTCAAGATCATAAAAACAAATGAGGACTGCCTGATAACAAAGTATAGCCAATGGGATCAGTAGAGTACAGGTTGTGGGCGGGGCTAAGATAGGAAGTGCAAGGAGTGAGGTGGAACAGTCTGTAATGAAGTGAGGGTGACGAGGTGTAAGGCAAGCTGGCAGGCTGTTCATACCTCTATCTGGCGATAGTCACAGATGGCTCGGATGGGCGTGGTCGCTCCCAGGGTGCTCTCTGCCGCGCGGGGGCGGAGCTGAACCACCGTCTTGGCCCGGCCCACCAGACTGGCCACAGAGCTGCGGTATTCAATCAACTGCTCTTTCTCCTCCTGTAGGGAATACCATTGGTTCAGTCAGGCTGTCAATTAAGTTATCAACCAGTCAAGGAAGAGTTATGTTTAGAAAGAATCGGTCAGTTATTATCATACTTTTTTCATTTTATTTAATGTTATTGTGCAGATTCAATATACTTTAGGGACCAAGTCCTGATGAGATTACTGGGCATGATAAAATGGGTATGTGTCTCTATCAATATAACTGGACTTTTATATGAAAATATTGTCATGAACTCTACACTACCCCAATCTATCGTGTAAGGATATCTCTGTAATGACTTTAAGTTCAATTATCCTGGCTTAACTGGCATTAAGTTAGTATACAACCCCATCGGTGACAGAGTTTCTATATTCCTTGACTCAGTGTTGGAATTAGCTTCCATGCCAACCCCAAAATAATCACTTTGACATTAGTAGCTCAATGATCATCATGACATGTAAAAAGTACCTTTCATTACTGCTCACTGGCTGCCAGAGCTTGATTAAGGATTCCTCAGGGCTTAGCTTACAAGAGGGTGCTAACTCAGCTAAGCTAGCTAGGAGGGTGAGACTGAGGGGACTGAGCACTAATAGCATTACATCCTAGAGCTGAATTTCACAGGCAGCATTAGCACTGAACTAGCATTAGAAATGGGTTAGTGCTACCTGTGGTGAACCATGAGTCAAAAGACCAATAAGAAAGAGAAGATGGTGCAGGGGAAAAAAAGAAATGGGTTAATAAGACTACTACTACTTTACTAAGACTGAACTCTGTCTGAGGAGAGAGAAACATTTCAGAAAAAGTCCTTTGAAAAATACTGATCCTTATCGAGATACATGGAAGGAAATTAGGTCATCTACTGTATTGAAGGGGTAGGGGGTGTCTTTGGGATTGTCTAATCCCTCACGGAATTCAGCTAGAAGGCCATGCTGGTTGTTTTAATGGAGTGATTCAGAGGCATCTGTCATCGTGCTGTTTAATCCCCCCTCCCCTTGTGAGAGCTGGAACACACACCGCTCTGGAAACTTCTGAGCAGGCTCACTGAGCTGTGCCCATTCTTACTGTGCCATCTGCTGAGTATCAGGTGGGCATGAAGGTGGCAGAGCCAACAGGAAACCCGGGGAGTGATTCAACAGGAAAAAAAGTTGTGTGGCTGAACTCGCCATTGTCGAGAAAGACAGGCTAGCGGTATACTAATGGTCAACTAAAAGAACTATGCAGGTGAAATTAGCATTTAGTATTAGAGAAAGTTTGATGGCTACAGATATTGTTGGATTATTGTGGCAGGCCAGATACTGTTCCTGCACATAGTTTTGAGTCATGGTTTTCCAAGTATCGCAGGTTGTCAATCTGTTCAGGTGTGTTCAAGAACGTTGAACAGGAGGGGTTGGACCAAGGCTGTAGCCATGGAGTCAACATTGGGGGGGACAAAAAAATGTTTTAATGATAATTTCATAAAATTGTGTCCTCCCCAATATATATTATGATTACGGCCTTGGGTTGGACCAAACATGAGAGGTTGTATTCTGGTTACCATGGAGTCCTGTAGCAGGTCCTCCAGCTTGCTCAGTCGGCTGTTCTTGTCGCAGGTGTACTGTCTCTTGATGGTGTCTTGAAGCTGTCGCAGGTAGCTCTCACACTCCCGGGTGTCACTCACAAACTGACAGGAAGTGAAACAACAGGTCGACACAGAAGTCAGAAAGAGGACTGAAAACTGAACAGTATTACCCAACCGTTTATTTTTTATTTTTAACCCATTCTTCAAGAAGAAAGCCAGGGATGCCTGCATGTCAAGTGCAGTAATTACTCAAATCCCTGCTGACTTGACAGTCCCACGTTCAGAATCACTCAGGAGTGTCTTTACTGTGTGGCTCGTGTCTCCTACCTGGAAGTAGGCTGTGTTGTCTTTGAGATGCTGATCCACACATACACACAGCTGGCGCACCCACTGCCACTGGGTCTGGAGGGCTGCACTGTACGCCTGGGGGAGGGAGAGGTGGGGGGGGAGGCAGAGTGGGAGTGTGTGAGTTGTGTGTGTGTGTGTGTCCATACTCAATCAGTGATTGTGTCTGATGTACAGTATTTGAAAGTGTTTGACATTTAAAGAACAGAGAGAGAACTGTTTGTGCTGGTAAGCATGAAAGGTAAAAAATAAATAAAAAATGTTCTCCAAAGGTCACTTCATTCGAACGTATACGACAGCCACGGCTCATCCTGCTGCTAGGCAACCTCACCTCCACTGTCTGTTTGGCCGGGTGGTTCTCGTGGCACAGACGGTCCCCTGTCTCCTGCAGGGACTGCATCACTTCCTGCTTCTCCTCCAGCTCAGACCTCATTTCCTTTGAACAGGGGATAGAGGTGTTAAATGAGTTAATATAGTTATCTCCTCACATGTAGAGTTGTTTGAAATAGTGTGTGTGATATAGTGTCTGCCTAGATTGGATACAAGTTACAGTAAATATGTAACGTGTGTGTCGACTACACGTCCATCCGTGTCCACTCACGGCGTAGAGCTCTTTTTTGGCGTTGACATTAGTGTTGTTGTCGCTCCAGTCGTAGGCTAGCTCCTCCTCCTCCCTCTCGTTGAGCCAGATCAGCTCCTCTGTGCAGTGCGAAACAAACGCATGCAGGCTCTCCAGGCAACGCAGTCGCCATGACGAGTGCTCCTACGACGACAGGGAGTGATGATGAGCTAAGTGGGGTTTTTAGATCTCTGGGGTACAGTTCTCCATAAGACTCATGCACACATCATACCCTTGTTAAGGCACACATCAAATACACACACAAAAGTAAAGCATCCTATCTATGCAACAGAACACTTAATATGCTAACTCCATAAGACCTATCCCCTAACCATGCATGCACGCATGCACACACATGCTTGTGATTATTCCTGAGGGTGTTGAGGAGAATCTATTCAGTTGGGATCAGAGGGGTGTGTATGGGGAAGAGGCAGGCGTATACCCATCGCTAGCTCAGTCACACGCTAATGAGATTAACTATGAATGGGGGAAAGCTGGGGATACCAAACACATACACACTTTCCCTCTCTCTCCAGGAGCACACATACACACACACACTTTCCCTCTCTCTCCAGGAGCACACACACACACACACACTTTCCCTCTCTCTCCAGGAGCACACACTCACCAGTAGTTTGCAGTATTGGTGCTCCAACTTGGCAAGAGTCTCTGAGTAACTACTCCTGAAGTTAGGAGATATATTTGTCTTGGGGAGAAAAAAATCTCATCAAAACCATAGCTCATTCTACTGAAATGACATAGTGGGATTGTGTGTGTGTGTGTGTGTGTACCTCGTAGTTGCGGGCCTCCTTCAGGCTGTGCAGCAGCTCTTCCACAGCAGTGTGGATGGAGTGGTGTGTCTGCAGGTTGTGCTCTACGGAGGGAAGGTCTGCCCCCCACTCAGCACGCTCCAGCAGGTCCTGGAACACAGAGCAGGTCAGCTTTCCGTCAATCCACCCTTCATTTCTACCCATCTACCTACCCCCCCCCCCCCACACACACACTCCATCCCTCCTTCTCACCTGTGTCTCCTCCACCCATCCCAGCAGGTCGTAGATGAACCTCAAGCTGCCCTCGTCCTCCGATGACGACATGGCCACCAGCTGGGACCTGGACATGGGTTTCCTGAGGAAGGAAGCCCCAAGGGCCCCCAGTGCCCCAACGGCCCCCAGCAGGGTCTGGGCCCCCGTGGGCAGGGAGATACCCCCCTCGAGCCCCTGCGGGGCCGCGCCCTCCAGCCCCGTCAGCTGGGAGAAGTGGCCTCTCCTGTAGACGCTGGCGCATTGGAGCCTGAGAGAGACCAGCTCCTCCTGCAGACACGACGCCCTGAAGAGAAGAGAGACCGCTTAATTGTGGAGATACACAGTAGGTTACATTAGGGTCCGGAGGAGCCACCGGAAGGAAACGCAGTCTATGTCAGACATGGGAAACTGAGAAAAACAAAGAGGAATATGTTTCATATTTTGACTCATGTTTTTAACCCCCATCCCCCACACGCCTCCCTGCTGGGCTCGCTCACCTGAAGGCCAGTTGTTCCACCTGGTAGAACCTCTCGTCCCGCAGGATGCTGATGTCCTGGTTGAGCTGACGCAGGAGAAGCTCACAGTCTTGCAGGTGGACGCCCAGCTCCCGCTCACAGCACACGCCCTCCCCCGCCTCCACCCGCGACATGTCCTGGGGGGTGGACGGGGACAGATGAATGGATGTATAGAGAGAGAGAGAGAGAGAGAGAGAGAGAGAGAGAGTGAGTGACAGTGAGAGAGAGAGAGAGAGAGAGAGAGAGAGAGAGAGAGAGAGAGAGAGAGTGACAGTGAGAAGAGAGAGAGAGAGAGAGAGAGAGAGAGAGAGAGAGAGACAGTGAGAGAGACAGTGAGAGAGACAGTGAGAGAGACAGTGAGAGAGACAGTGAGAGAAGGTGCGAAAGGGAGAGGCAGGTACAGTATGTGTACAGTACAGCAGAGATAGTTCCACTCACAGCTTGTAGGGTGTTCCTGCCCAGGGTGAGCTTCTCTTCACAGTCCAGAGCCATGTTCTGGATCTTATTAGCCATCTGCAGCAACAGCTCCAGCCTAGAAAGAACAAACACACCATCAGATCAAACATCTTAACAATGAACTCACATGATCAGCAACCAAATTTACATTAGATTTGAGCTCATGACTGGCAGCCTAACACAATGTTCTTTAACTATATTTTAAGAAGAAAAGATAGTATTATGTGGGCCACGAGGAAACTAATAAAAACGTATTTAGGCGAATTTGTGTGTGTGTGTGTTTGTGGGCGTGTGTATTTGTGAGTGCTTGCATGCAGACAAAGGTGTGTGTGTGTGTGTGTGTGTGCCTGTCGGACCGGTCCACTGCAGGCCGGAGGGCCTTCTCTCTCTCCAGCATCTCCAGGATCAGCTTGCCCCACTCCTCCTCCAGATCGTTGGGGTGCAAACCCTGAGGCAGTTTGATGCGCCCAAACTCCATCCACACCTGAACACACACAGTGAGACACTGTGCTCTCGCAAAGTCCTACAGATCTCGTGGATATTTTGAGGACTGAATTATGTAATTGTGTGTCAACTCAGACAAACATCTATTGATGAATAAAAGGACGTGATGTTTGGAAAGCCCTAGGACACGCCAACACGCACACACGCACACATCCCACAGCTCCCTTTTGCCCCATGATGAACAGTATGCCTCTCGAGGTATTCCCCTCTTCCCCTCCACCCCACGCTGCCTCCAGTCCTCCCTCTTACCTCCAGGAGTCTGTAGAGGTGTTCTATGTGGCTCTTCTCCCTCTCCTTGGCAGGGATCTCTGTCTCTTTGAAATGGACGTACTCATTGTAAAGTGCCTGAGAGAAAGCATGCGGCAGAGTTAGGTCGATAACACTGTAGACAACAGAACACACCGTTTGAGAATCCCCGGACGGAACCAGGATGTCTAAGCTCATCAATTTCTCCTTTCCTCTCCTTCCTCCATAAACGACCACTTCCTTCCTCTCCTCCCTCTATCCTCGGTTCCTCACCTTGAGCTCCACAGGGTTCTGAGGGAAGTTCTTGTTGGCCATGAGGGCCATGTGCTGCCGGCTCCATTGGAGCAGAGATGAGAACCTGGCCTGGTACTCTGACCACCTCTGGTCCACCTCCTGGAGATGGGGAACGAGGGAGGGTCGGGTGAGATGATGATGGAGGGATGGGCAAAGGGAAGGAGAGAGAAAGGGAAATTATTCTCACCACTGTCATTACAATACTGCTGATACTAGTGAATACTGTCTAAATGAGTCAGGAATTGTATGGTTCACTGGTAGAAACTTGCAGTCTGGTGGAAGTCTGGAGACTGCTGAGAGTCTATTAATATCTCTGAATGTAAAAATTGGTTGTGAGACGGCTAACGCACGTGTGCAGCGATGCCTTCTCCTCCCTCTGGGATCTTGGGGAAGGCGTCGTAGATGGACGACACGTAGGTGATGACTGACTTCTCATCTGGAGATGGAACGTCCACGTCTGATGGAGGGAGAGGAGAGGAAGATCATACACGTCGATTTAGAAACAGACATTAACGGAAACAAACAAATCCAAGAGGGACAGAGTGATAGCTGGGGACCATAGTTACCTTCAGCGTCCAATAGTCTGGTGACCCCCAGTGACTCAGCAATCTCAAAGGCCTGCTCCAGGTTGTCACGGTTACTCTGTCGTGACACCACCTCCATATCTATCAGGTCTGGCCTGGAAGGAGAACAGGGGAGTGGTCAAAGAGTGTGTCTGTGTATTCATATGTCTATCTGCATGCGTGTGTGTGTGTTTGTGTGTACCTGTATCTGTGCAGTAGGGCGTTGAACATGCGTCCATTGCTCCAGGAAGAGGAGAAGTTGGTGCAGCGCAGGCCAGGGTAGCCCTCGGTGGCCTGCTGGCTCCATATCAACAGCTTCTCCTTGGCTGTCAGATCACCAGACTCCCCGCTCACGTAGATCTCAGAGATCTGGTGGGAGGAGAAGAAAGGGAGCTTAGACAGGGCTGGGTCAACACACACACATCCATAAGGCCCCTACAGTCTTCCTGACAAGAGAATGGAGAAGAGAAAAGATGGGGAGTTGAAGAAGCTGGGTAGACACACACACACACACACACACCAAGGTCCTTGTATACAGAAGAGAAGACAAAGAAACAAACCAACAAATGCAGTGCTTATTCATGGCCCCATTCCTAATGATTGACACACACACACAACATAACACACTTGCTAACACACACAGCACCATGAGTTGGCAGAACAGAATGCCACTGGGTTTCATTCAATCTGATTGAACTTGTCATTTTTTTTCCACATCCTCCAGCTCTCGTTGCCAGCTCACCAATACCCTTTCAGTCTGCGCCACTGTGTGTTCTTTCATCCCCTCTTTCTTCCTCTCTCTTGTCTCACACTTATTTTAAGACTACCCATCACTATTCGAACTCACTCTCTCCCTCCCTGTCCTATCTCTCCCCACTCTCCTTGTGTCTCCCACCGTCCCACTCCCTCTCTCCCTCTACTTCTGTCCACACACTGACACACTGTACACATTGAGATCGCTTTTGTCCTTTTCTCTCTTTCGTCAGGCTTCCCTCAAACACTTCCCCCCCCCCCCCCCCCCCCCGCTCGGGCCCTCCTCCCTCCCTTCCCTCCACCCCTCTTTTCTCGATCTGTCCATCCTGACAAGAGGGAGGAATGATGTGCATGCAGCGGCTTCCCGTGCCTGGTTCCTGTCATCAGTATTCCTCTGTCATCCCTCCCCGTCTCCCACTCCCCCTCCTCCTCCTCCTCCTCCTCCTCCTCCTCCTCCTCCTCCGCCCTCACTTCTGTCTCTCTGGTGTTAATATAGAACAGTGTGAGAGTCCAGAGAGTGCCAAGAGACTGCAGCAACAGCCAGACGAGAGAGGGGGGGAGAGAGAGTGAGAGAGAAAAAGAGAGAGAGGAGTGGTGGAAGAGGAGTAGGGGGCAATGGCAGAAGCAAAAACAGACTTACATAAACTAATTAGATCAACGTACTGCGTACACAACGTACTGCATACTTACACACCACATGCCAATCGAACCCTCATCTCTCTATTTGACACAAACACACACACACACACCCCTCCCTGGCATGAGCATCTTACAATTAGGATGATTAAAGCAGGGTCCCTATCCGTCCTGCTCTGGCCCGAGCCCTCTCACACACACACACACACACACATACCCACTGGTACCCAACAACACACAGGCAAACAACCACTCTCCAACACGAACAAACTTTTAAATGAGCCGCTTTGACGCTCTCTCATACATACACACAGGCCTCATTCAGACAGGTAACACACATCAGAGCCATCAGGACTCAATAACCCTGAGCAGGAACAGTGCATTCACCAGACTAGGGCAGAGACACACATCCATGATCCAGCAAGACAGAGTAGAGGGCCCTGAGGGGCCCAAACTGGCCCCGATAATTGGGAGGGGTGCACGGAGAGAGCTTAAAGAAGGACAGTGTTGGAGATGTAGAGAGCTCGAGGCGGTAAACATTGGGGCAAAAGAAGAACAAATGCAAATGGGGGACGAGGGAGCGGGGGTCGTATCGGTGCCGAATGAGAGATGAGGAGACTTCCCTTAGGGAAAAGATGCAGAGGAGAAGGCTGATGAATGCGCATCTTAAATCCCGGTTTATTCAGATGAGGGTATCACACACACACAAAGGCGATACATGCTGTCGCCGACCGTCTGTGCTGACACACACACACACATCCTCTGAATGAAAGCTACAGCAGGATGAATCCAGGACCATCGATCCCGACCTGACGCAAGCACTCGTAAACGAGAGCCACTAAGGAGAGTGGGCTCTATGCCTACAAGTGTGTGTATGTGTGTGTCGGCTTGCATGTCAGTGGGTTTCCTTTTCTCCATGACTCAGCAGTTCAAGTCCAAACAGACACACAGTGCCACAACATGACATCACTTAGACCGCAGCACTACAGCATGAGCTCCCTACTGACACTGACGGGAATTTTCGAATAGCTCGAGAACGTAAACACACAAAGACAAGCCGAGATACATCTCTGTGAGACTGACACGCACCAACACACTCTCTTTCAGTAAGTGGGTCTCCTGCACAGCCAGGATTGATGGCGCGTGTGTCTAATGATAGGTTTGGGGTTAAACTACTACAGTCTAGAAGGTCCTAGTGATGAACAGCAGACTGTAGAGCGGTAAGGAGCCCATTCGGTCCCTCCGTTTTCTCCCAGCTTTCTGCCCGCTTTCCCTACAAATAACCTCCACGTATTTCTACCGCTACTGTTACAGAAATCACTGGAGAGCGGGCTGGCAGGCAGACCCATGCTGGGCATAGAGTACTCGACACAAACACTCACATCGGTTATATAGATGGAGCAAAGAGAGACTAGGGTGAGATTGGATGGCCTGCGGGAAATAACGTGTAATGGGGAGGAAGGGGGAGAGAAGGGGAAAGACGGAGATGGTCTGTGCTCTGTTGATTAGGCTCCTGGGACCGTGTCAGGAAGGATGGAAGTAAGTAAAGAGCCTTCTGCAGGGCTGATAAAGTCAGACAGGACACACACACAGAGAAATGGTGGAATTACTGCCGACGACCAAAGGCGCAATATACACACAGAGACAAAGACACACATTCATAAATGGTTCCAAACATATAAACACGCCCACACACCAGCAAACACACACAGACATCCATGCACCTAAAGACTAGAAACACACACTAGTTGAAACATTCATAAATGCCTCCCACACACACACACACACACTCGGCAGCAGCATAAACCTCTCGTACATTAGTACCCTTCCAAGTCAGAGAAAGGGAGGAAGAGGGATCCAAATGGAAACTGTGGCAGGAAGACAAAGAAGGTGGGAAAAGGAGAGAAGGGAGCCTTTTTTTAGAGAAAGAAGGAATAGGAGAGGAACAGAGATCAGAGGTCAGAGCCAGGGAGAGATGGAGAAACAGCGACCCCCAGACCCTGACCTGAGGCAGCGGTTTGACCCAAGGAGACAGAGGGCTATCCCCCATTGAGTCCAATCTCTCTGAAGAGCTGCTGGTTATCCCAGCCCAGTCTCTCTGAGTGGAGCCCCCTGCCTCGGGGGAAGTGAGTGGCAGGTCGCTGGCATAGCCCGACTCCTGGATGGAGGGGCCCTCTGGTGTCTGAACTGGCCCTGGTGTGTCCAGACTGAACTCCTTCACTGTTCCAGTTTCCTTTTTCAAAGTGAGTTTGGTGGTTATGCTGAGCCCAGCAGCAGCCATTTTGGCTGCGCTAGTATCTTCCATTTTGGCTCCCCTGGAGTCAGCCATTTTGGCTCGGCGTTGGTCCTCCTCAATGAGCTGCACTTTGAGGACGTTCCCCGTCACGGAGGAGGGGGTGGGCGGTTCCACACGCACTTCTACCTCACTGTCACTCCCCCCCCTCCACACGGGGGAGCCATAGTCGCTGGGGTAGACTGTCCGCACCACACACAGCTTGCCCCCCGCCTCGCGGATGTGGACAACCCCTTTGTGCTCTCTTTTCGTGGGCGTGTCTGTGACCACTTGTGTTCCTCCCCCTCCTCCTCCATCCTCTGGTTCCTCGCTTCGTTTCCCCTCCTTCTTGGGCCGGAGGATCCAGGGTCTCTCCAGAACTCCCTGGACCTTCTCCCGGACGCGGCACACTCTCCCCCCTCCTGGAGTGGTGCTTCCCAGGGGCAGTTCATCTGGGGCTGGGCTGTGTGTCTGGCTGGGAGCCCCCGCCTGGCTGCTGGAGGTGGAGATGGTGGTTCCGAGAGGGCTGCTGGTGCCGCCCCCTCCCTGCTCCTCAGGCTGGTAGAAGCGCCCCCTCCACGTAGGGCTGGGCTCAGGGGAAAGTTCCAAGATCCTGCTGCCCCCCAACCCCCCCATGCTGGCACTGACAGAGTCGGTAAGCAGAGCGCTGGGGGGGTTGGGTGTGGAGAGAGGCACCGAGGAGTGGCTGCTGGGTTTGTTTACCGAGTCACTAGTACTGTCATAGGCCGAGAGCCCCGTGTCTGTGACAGTAGCCCTCTCTTCCTCCTCCTCCTCCTCCCCTTCCTCCTCTCCTGGCCTGTAGCTTCCCTCTCTCTCCTCCTCCTCTTCCTCCGGCGCTCCCTTCGAGCGCCTCTTTCCTTTGCGTTTCCGCCGGAAGCGGAGGCGCCTTTTTGGGGAGAGGGGAGGAGCTCCGCCAGAGCCGGCCTCCCGGGGAGGTCTCACACACCCCAGAGAGCTCCCCATCTCAAGGACGACGAGACGGAGGGAACACGGGAGTGAAGGAGAAGACCTGGGAGCGAGGGACTGGCAGTTCACCAGAAGAGTGTGATCCCGAAGACACAGAGACCTTATATGACACCTGACTGCTGTCGAGTCAAGTTAGTGTTAGCGTGTGCCGCTGTCCTATTAGGAGTCAGCGCCGGTCAATATCTCCAGCCGGCTGACGGGCTGTGGGTGAGGACAGGCAGTGAGACACAGAGAGGTCAGTGAGACAGGTCCGGTCTGAGGGTGAGAGGACCACTGAGGCCACCGGCTCGCGTGTCACAGCACCGTCTGCAGGCGCTACTCCTCCAGCTCTCCTTCTCTCTCTCCGCCTCTCTCTCTCTCACACACACACTGCAGCAGTTCCTTCCCCCCCTCGCTTCACAGCTCAGGCACTGCTGCGGACCGCCCCGCTCGCCCGCCCTCTGCGGCCCCCTCCCCTCCTCCACCCGTGCGCCGCCTCTTCAGTCGCTCCCTCGTTCCGCCGAGGAGAGGGACAGGCGGGTCCCAGAAGGGCTCCAGTCACGTCAAGGACAAGCGTTCTGTCAGCACAGCAGGGAAGAGAAATAGAACCAGGCCTGGCTGTGTACAGGTCTGGTGGTGTGGGGGACGGGGGGGGGGGGGGCGATGTCCCTCCTGGCCTTGACAGGTGGGAGTAATAGTGGTACAGCAGAAAGACAGGAAGTTGACCAGAGGGAGAGGCTGGGTGAGTCGGAGCCTGCCCTTCTCTCTCTTCAGCCCATTCGGCGGTGGTCCCACTCCCTCAGTGTGCGTCGCCCCTGGAGCCCCAGCAAGGACCAAAACAGCGATGACGATGCTGATGAGGGTGATGATGATGCTGGAGTCACTGGTCGTCTCATCTCCCTCGTTCTCAGGCTGTGAAGCTCCATGGAGTGTGTCGCACGTCCTGGAGGAAAGCTGCCGCGCACACGCGCTCAGTCGCAAGCCCACAGTGTTTTGGATGCCGTGTACCCTGTTGCTCTGTGCGGCGCTGTAATCCAAGTGTTGCCCACGCGGCCCTCGTACCTCTCCTCAGCAAGCCAGGTTCATATAGTATGGGTAGTCCTTGCTCTGTGTGAATCTTATGGCAGAGGGAGCAGGTTTAGCGGCTGCCCTGGTGGGAGCAGCAGCAGTGGTTGTGGTCGCGGTCGTGTCGAAGACTCTGTAGTAGCGCGGGTGTCTCATTCTGCCAAGGCAGCATAGGACCCAGATTGTCAGTGGGCGGGAGGATAACGCGCAGTCAGCCAATCCACCATCAGCTTGTTCAAAACTCAATCAAGGCACATTGCCGCCCCCAACTCTACACCTTGCTCTTTCTCCTGCCTGTTGAGCCGAGGTGTGCTGTGACGTTCAGAGCAGGTTCTCACGTGGGTTCTGGCTAATCTCCTCCGAGGAACCGCTGGGGTTTCAGATGTGAGAAACCCTCCTGGGTCAACGTGAAAACGACCATCAACCGATGTTGGAATGACGTAAGATTGACGTTGGATCAACTTTCAAGCCACCTTGAGTCAGAGCAGCACATAACAGGAAACTGTGGTCACATGAATACACCGTAGCATCAGAGATAACAGGAGGCTTGATGCCTCGCAGACAGACAGACAGACACATACAGGTTGCTACCTGTAGCATAGCATGAATGCTAGCATCGCACTGTCAGCAATGATCCTGTTATTTCAGAGTTGAAGGACCCCCCCCCCCTCACCAACCCACACAGCCCAGTTTCACATGCCTCTCCCCTGGATACCGGCTTTGATCGTTTCCGTCAATCCCCAAATCCAGAGTCCTCGTAGTAGTCTGCAGTCCTTCAGACTGGTGTTTGCCGCCTCTCTGCAGCGTACAGCCACGTCGCTAGCTAGGACGGTATCCACAGTTGGCAAGGGCACGGTATATTCCACAGGCAGAGTGTGTTGTGTCACAGACAGACAGAGAGACAAGACTCCCTCTTTTCTTTCTTTTCTCTCCCGCCTGGTCTGGTCTGCGGAATCTAATTAGCCAGAAGGCTGGGCTGGTCTGGGCAAGGCTGGGTCTCTCTCCGTCCTGTGTTGTCTTCACTGGAACCGGCCTACATACACACACACCACGGGGAAAGGCTGGGGCTGAGGCTGGGGGTAGGCTCTGTTGTAACAACCTCCATGGTTAAAGAACGAGATGGTCGGAAGAGGAGGAGAAGAGGAGAGGATGGCTCCGGTTGAAGGGAAAGCATAGTTCCATCAGGCAGGCTTGGCTGAATTGATCCAATTGATACGGTACTCCCCAGACATGCGTGTGAGCGTGCGAGTGTGTGTGTGTGTGTGTGTCAGAAAGACACTGTGTGGCTGCAGGGAAGGGCGATCATTTGATCAGCTGAGTGTGAGCCTTCCCTTGTGTGTGTGTGTGTGTGTGTGTGTGTGTGTGTGTGTGTGTGTGTGTGTGTGTGTGCGCGTGTGTCTCGAGGCCAGGGGAAGCCGGGGGCCCCAGCAGCTGCAGACAGCCTGTATTCCTCCCTCCCTCGCTGGCTTCTCTCCTCTGTTCCAGCCCCTGTTCGCTCGTAGACACCGGCAGGCAGAGAGAACGGCTTTATCTCCAGACTGCTGCAGCTTCACATACTGCTGCTGCTCTCCCTCTCACTTTCTCTCTCTCTCTCGCTCGCTCCCTCCCTCCGCTTCTCTCCTCCTCCTATCCGCTTCCTCCTCACCGCCCCCGTCCCTCCCTCCCTCTCTCTCCCTATCTCTCTTTTTCTCTCTCTCTCTCTCTCTCTCCAGCTAGGGAGCTCGGAGCTTTATGATGCCATACAGACTCTCTCTCTCATACACACACACACACACAAACACACACACACACACACTCACTTGACCCAAAAGCTTCCCTGGTTGGCAATCAGCTGCTAAAAACTAAGTCTATATCAGATTGGAGCATCAGTGCAATGCAGTGAGCAGCACCTTTATATCATTCTCCATCTCCTTCAATTTCTACCTCCATTCATCCCTCCCCTCCCCTGGCTATGCAGGGCAAGGAGGTGAGATGGAGAAAGAGCGAAAGAGGAAGAAAGAGGGAGGGAGGAAGAGGGAGGACGGGATTTGGAGTATTAAAGCGTGTTAAAGAAAGGAAAAGGAAAAGATTGTGTGCAGGCGACTCTGAAAGAGTTTGAAAAGATCAAGGAGGATCAGGGAAGGGCAGCCCACCATGCGATAAAGCCAGATGGAGATGACAAAAAGGATGGGGGGATGGAGCAAGTGGAATAAGAGAAAGCTGTATGTTTCCCAGCTCAGGATCCATCCCTGTCCAAGTCAACCATCATGGTTTAGCCCACCATCTTCACGACACGTGAGGTCTCACTCTCCCACACACTGACGTGATGTGCTCCTGTGAGGCAGTGCCCCCCCCCCCCTCCCCCCGCCCGTCCCCTTTAAGGCTTTAATTCATTCACTGGTATACTTTCAACCCATCACAAACTGACGTGTGATAGGAAACACAGTGATGGAGAAATATAAATAAGTAAACGATGTTTCTCCAGTGATGGAAAGATGAAGTCCTTCCTCCAGTGATGGAGGGAGGATGAATCTCTAATGATCCACATGAAGGAGATCAGACTCTAATCAGGTCCCCAGAGAGCAGCCCCTGAGCCCCAGCCAGCCCCCAGACTGAGCCCCAGACTGAGCCCCCTCGCCTCTAGAGACAACACACAACCCCATACTGTACCACTTACACACTTTTCCCAAATAAACTATACCATCTAGGATTTTAAACAGACATGGTTTGCTTCTTGGTGCTGGTTTGAGGTCAGTTTCATTTTCAAGGGCCTCATGATGTGATTAGTTGTGATCAAATCACGCTGATCCAGGATCTGTCTCTTAGGGACAGTTCTCTCTTTGTCCCAGCTCTCTGCATTTAACAGATGCAGGTCACATCTCTGCAGCTGTGATGAATCTGTTTAACTAAGGTTCCTACCAGGTCAAGAATTATAGGACGATTTAGAGAAGGCAAGTGCCCGGTCTAGCCAATCAGAGGCAGCCACAGCTCAGCTGGAGGTGGGGTTAGTAGCAGTCGTTCACACTATTGGTGTCGGTGGGCTCAATGGTGACCTCTAGTGGTTAAGGAGAGGCACTGAGGGGAGACTTGCAGCACTGTTGCATCAAGGTTACGGAAGCATTTCTAACTTTCGAACAATCGATGTTTAAACTTCCAATTAATAACATTTTTCAGTTTTTGTCAAATGTAGATTCATTCTACAAACGTGTAAAAAGGTTGATTAATATACTGTAAATGTGTCATGCAGCTTTTCCAAAGAACAGAAAAAAAGTTAAATAATGGGTGCAAGGGACAAGACAACAGTCACACAGACAGACAGGCAGCCAACCAGTGCGGCAATCCTGTCTAAGTTAAAACCTTTTGTGCTTGTTTTGAGGCTCTACTGAGGCAGTGTGTGTCAGCCCTGCAGTCAGAGGCACGCTAGCTTCTTGCACTAACACAACATATTTCCAGGATAACAAGCTGGCCCTAATGAGACAAGACAGCCCATGTGAGGTCATAAGAGTTTTGAACAATGACCACATCCAATCAGATACAGACTTCCTGGAGGCCAAATCCCTATGGGAACAGGGTTCCTGGAATGAGCAAAGGTTCTGTCATTCTCTCCCTCCACACACTCTCTCTTTTCCTTCACTTTCAGGCCCTATTCTATCCATCAGCTCTGGGTTACCCCCCCCCCCCCCCCCCCCCCCCCCTTGCCTCTCCCCTTCCTTCGCTCACACCATTCTGCTGATTCATGCTGATGGAATTGGCTGCAGAGTCATGCGCCCCTGTCTCCCTGGCAACTGCCTGGCAGTGTCACCTTGTGTGGTGATGTCATCAGACTTATGACTGCTCACGCCACCCCCTGGTGGTCAGACATGGAAGCTGCAGGGGAAACGTGGCAGTTGACCAAAAGCTTAACCATGGTCTAACACCGTCATTTTCTCGGATTGTAACCCAATATCATTATTATATTATTATTATAAGTCAATAAGGAGTAGACATTTACAAAATCTCTGTCTGTGATTGACTGTGGAGGTGAGTCAGGTGGCTGAGCGGTGAGGGAATCGGGCTAGTAATCCGAAGGTTGCCAGTTCGATTCCCGGTCAAGCCAACTGACGTTGTGTCCTTGGGCAAGGCACTTCACCCTACTTGCCTCGGGGGAATGTCCCTGTACTTACTGTAAGTCGCTCTGGATAAGAGCGTCTGCTAAATGACTAAATGTAAATGTAAATGTATACAAATTTCCCAGGTTGACTCATACAGACAGTAGTTTCAGAGACAACTTTGAGGGATGTGTCTGAGCTGAGGACAAAGAAAGGACCTTGACATGACATGACTTCAGTCCAAACATGTTGTCCTTGTGTATCTGCAGTCACACACAACCCTGTCTATCTGCCCGCTGGCCGCCGTGATGCTAACTCAGAAGCTACCGCTAGCTACAGCAGAAGCTGCTTTGACCTCATGTACCAAGCTCCCAGGCTTTTTCCAAAACAAAACAGTACGCCATTTGAGGTGAACACACACACACGCACACACACACACACACCACCATTACTCTCGTTATTACTGTAAACACAACAGTACTGCACTTCGCGCCAAGTCATGTGTGAACACGACACACCCGCAAAACTCTTGATGCATTTCAACGACAAAACATAGTTCTCTCAGTCCGTCCCTTGCTCCCTTCCTCCCTCCACAACAATAGGCAGGTTGACAGGCGCTTCTGCAGCCTAAATACTTTAATACAGTCTGCCACTGGCACCAAAGTGGCTCTGGAACACAAATCCCACACACTCTGAGCCAGCTAGGGCCCCGAGAAAAAAACTAGACAGTGGAGGACAAGAGGCAGGCACATGGATACACGCGTCACACCCATCAACACAGTATGGTGCCCCAGCACCCCCAGAGCAGCAGCAGAGCAGCAGAGGTAAACACACACTGACCTGGAAGTGCAGGATGATGGTCCAGATCAGACCCAGGGTCAGTTTGGGGTTACCGTCCGTGATGTCATCGTTCCTGATGTTCACTAGTTTGACCTGGGAAAGGGAAACATGACCAGAAACCAGTCAGAGATGACGAATGAGGTGTTAGGCGTGTGTGTATATATATATGTGTGTGTGTGTGTCTTTCTATACCTGTCTCTGTTTGAGAAAGTCCAGGGCTATCTGGACGTTCTGGAGTCGATGGAACCTCATTCGGCCTTTCTCTCTGGGCTGTATGAAGACAGGGAGTGAAAGAAAGGATAAATGTGGAAGAAACAAAGAGAGTTGTCCACACAGCACACCATATTAATGTCAATCCCAACCCAAATGCAGTGAGGG